>NC_056739.1:1746227222-1746364722 GCF_019279795.1 Protopterus annectens | reverse complement strand
TTTAGTTTGAACCCATTTTAGTATATGAAGAGTTTTATAGGGCAAGTTCATTCTGGAGTGTTTAGGTGTCATAGATTGACTTAACAATCCATAGTTTACAATCATTTGCAAACTTTGTTTACCAGAGATTTTGGGCTCAGTATTGAAATGTTGGCACTTGAAATGCAGAGTACTGACAAGTGGAAAAAAGCCTAAACCCTCAGGAGGAAAGCAAATCTTCCTGAGCCAATACATACAAACACCGCAATGAAAAAGGAAGATTCCGGGAAGTGGCTTTCCTGGACTTCTAATATGTAAGCCTGTTTTCTAAGCCATTTAGTCTCCATGATTTGGGACATGCTCCAGCAGGTCCTGACATTTCAAATGGTTATTGTAGTCTTGAAACTTTGCTTTTTGATCTATGGAGTAAATACCAAAAAGGAGAGATCCAAGCACTGAGTCCTGCATGACACCACTGGTCACTTTCATACTTTCTGATGCACCTGCATCTCATACTATGAGTGTTCTATATTTCAGCCAGTTTGCTATCCATCATACCACATAGTGGTTTTCAAAGCATTTAGCTTTTGTATAAAACCAGCATCATGGGATAAAAATCCACCATCATGGGGTATGCTGTCAAAGGCCTTAGCTAGGTCAAGATACGCTGCGTGCACTGTTAAGCCACCATCTGCAGTCTCTATAACTCTTTCAAAGAAATTTATCAGATTAAATAGACAGGATTTGCATTTTGCAAAACCTAACTGTTGGGGCTCAAGTCTAAAAAAGATTTTTTTTAATAGCACTTTTATTAAAATATCACTTAAGACTTAAGACTTAGGCACACATACATTAATAGAAAAGAAAAAACAAATTAACATTTTTTTCTGTTTATACAAATTAATGCATTACATGTTTTTTTTTTCTTTATGACAACTGTCCTTCAGTCAAGCATTACAAAAATCACTGTATTCCTGCCTTTCCTTAAACCTCACTCCTCCTCTTGTTCCTCCTCCTGAAAATTATTCTGCATGTATTATTCCCACAAATTCCATATATTTCTAAGTCATTTTCTCCTTCACGTTTCTAAAGATCAGTCTTCCAGTTCTTTTATCTCTTTTACAATATTCAGTGCCTCAAATATAGATGGTTTCAATTTTGATTTCTATTTTATAGTAATTGTCTTTTTCGTAGCCAACAGAATTAAAATCAATAAGGCCTTACTGTGTCTAAGCATTTCACATCCTGTGTCCTACCACAAAATAATCTTTTCCTTAGTTACAGCCAAATGATCCCACCATATATTTTCAGAGTACTCTGTAGAAATTTTTTTTTCAAACCTGTCTTCTCATTACACTCCCAGAAAGCATGTTCCCAGTTACATGTTTTTGTCCCTATCACATGAAAAACTCTTTGAAATCTGCTTGGGCTATAAAAATACCTGTGTAAACTCTTCCAAGCAAAAATCCTAAACCTTATGGACATTGTTGCATACTTGGGAGCCATATGTATGTCCTCCCATTATTGACTTTTAAGTTGCTTTTCCAGGTTCTCTGCCCATTCATTTCTAACCTCCTGTAATTTATTCCTATACTTATCATACAATATTTTATATGTCATACTAGTTTTCTCGATTTTAACAGTAGCTTCTGTTCTAGATTTAAATACAAACTCTAGTTCTACCAAAGGAGAAGTTGTGGACAATAATTTTAGTTGAAGGAATTTATCTGGGCGGGGAAGAGGGCAAGGGTCAAGTGGAATAAATTGATTATTCCAATAGAACAAGGTAGTTTTGTATTACCTGATTTGAAGAGATATTTTACAGCTACACAGTTATGACTCATATACATAACACAAGCAGACAAGTATACGTCAAAGTGGAAAGGGATGATGATAAAACGGGAAATTCAAGAAATAAGGTGAGAGTGGGATTTTGGATGCAGATCCTTAAGGAGAATGACAACAGTCATACATAATATTATATTCATAAAGTAGCAGAAAGTATTCTAGGAATAAGCCAGTATAGGAATGGAGAAAGGAGATTTTGGTGATTGGGATGACTGCAAGTAGACATACAGAGAATAAGCAAGAAGGGACTGGAATTTATTGGAGAAAACTGGGAAAGGAACCAAAGTATTTTGAGAAAATAACTAAAGAAGAAATGGTAATTTAATGGGAAGAAGCCAAGATGACATTTAGACTTCAAGCAGGAGACTGCCTTCCCTATCAGGGACTGATATCATGTATAGGCAAAGAGAAAGAGATGGGAGAATCCTAAGTGAGTGATTTACTCTGGTAAAGTTAATCTAGAACAGAAGCTGCTGTTAAAAGGTATAGTTAGCAGGGCAAATAAGGTCATATAAAATATTGCATGATAACAATAGGAATCAATCAGAGGAGGTTAGAAAGGATTGGGAAGAGAGACTGGATTCGCAATTCACAGGGAAACAATGAGAGGGCATATATAAAATTCCCAAGTATGTAACAAAGTCTAGAATATTTAAGATTTTTCCTTAGAAGTGTTTATATAGGTATTTTTATACCCCAAGCAGAATTTTCTCTGGGTAGATGGCAACTGTTGGAGGTGTGATGGGGAAGAAAGAGGTAATTGGGACAAGGGCACCGGAACCATAGGGTGAAGGGGGGAGAGCCCCCCACATGCACACTTTTACAGCTGCAGAACTATCTTGTCTGTTTGGGGAACTAAAAATTAATAGTTAGCCTGATCCAGCACTAAGCAATATAGATTATCGGGGGGGGGGTGCACCCTGGCCATGAGGCTTCAACAAAAAAAACCTATATGGTGACAGCATCTTCATTAAGGAGGACCGATGTGTGCACCAATGCAAAAACACAGTCCACACTTATGCGCACAAAATTTAAAGTAGCTATTCTGTTGAGTTCCATTGAGTGAGGTAAGTGTGTGAGCCAGTGCCTCATCATGCACAACAAGTATTTTAGGTACAGTACCTTCAGTACAAGAAGCAAGAGCCTGAATTCTCTACTCATACCACCACTTGTGATTTAAGGAGTTGAGCATTGAGTCCATAGCTCTTAACTGTCCAAGTTTTCACAGAATATTTGGCTTATACTTTTGGTCTGTTCCTCTTAAAATTTGTGGTTTTCTGGTAAATCAGTGAGAAATTTAGTTGAGTGTCAAGTGGATTTTACAAGGAGTTGCAAGCTTCAGGGGAAGAACAGTTTAGTGCTGCTTATACCAAGTCTGTTTGCATTGTTAGTAGCACGACAGGTAGCATACTTGCTTTTGATGAGAAGGCTGGGGTTCTACTCCCACAGTATGCAGATGGATCACTTATACTGTACTGTGTTGTACTTTAAAGGAAGTGGATGCTGCAGTTCCATAAATGTCCTCCTTTGGAGGAGTTGCCTAGTAACGATGAACCTGTTATCAGTTTGCCATCCATTCCCTATTGCAATATTACTAGCCTATCATTTTTTTAATGTAACATACGCAATTTATTCTTCAAAGGCAACGGGCACTTTATTTATAGATGAAACAATTTTCTATAAAGTTGCTTGCTAGCAGCAACCTCTTCATTAGTTACAGATCCCTTTAATGCGAAATTATGTAGATGAATTTTACTTCTGTAGAGATTTTGCATATTTACTGATATTGGTGGATTGTAATGACAGAAGTTTGAGTGGCATTTTATGGTTGAAATTTTCTGAAATGGGTAGTTTTGTCATTATTGGTTCATACATTTTGTTTCATTGCTTACTAGAAGACTGTTCAAAACTACATTCTAACAAGTGGTGCTGTATTATACAAGGAGTATAATTTAATACAATCAGGAATGTGAATCAAAGAATGCATGCATGTATGCATGGCCCTAAAAACGTGTAAGGAGCTTATGGTTTGAAAAGAGCCCAGAGGTAACCTTAGTCCTCCACTGGCCACATGCAAAATGAATGTGGGTTTTCATGCCGTTTCAATGAATGTGAGTTTCAAGGGCAGAGAAGTTTACTGCTCATGCTAAGTCTGTTTTCATTGTGAGGCTGTATTGTTTGTTTAGCAAATGTCTCCATGTTTGTGTTATTTTGTTTCAATATCTGTAATCATTGGAGGCCCAATCTATTACCCTGCATAGGGCCCCTTTTAACCATGATCGAGTTCTGGTATCTTGCACTATTTACTATAAATGATCAGAAGCTGGAAAGAAACAACAAAGTGCCAGTTGTAAAAAATAATAAGCACTTTCATTCTGTGTTTGACAAAGGAAAGAAAGGGCTTATTGTTTCACAACTGACACTTCATTGTAACAGTCATATTGTTGAACATGTCAGTGCAGGTCTGTGGATTGTGGACCTCAACTGAAGTGGCAGCAGCCCACCCAGGTACATTCCGGGCAGTCATTTATGAAGTAACAACAGTAAACATAATGACGATGATGATGATAAAATAAGACTTAATGCAGGCAAGAAACTGGAATAACTTTGCCGTTGCTGTGTTTTCAGAAGTTAATACAGTTTCTTCCTTGTCTTAACTCATTTTTTTTTTCATTAATAAAAGTTGGCCCCAGTTTTGTTAGATTTTTAAAGTCATGCCAGAAACATTAATTTATTTAAAAGAACAATAAAAATATTGTGTGATTTTTATTCTGCTTATAAAAAAAGTTATTAAAGCTGCTTGCCTGAGTTTAAGCCTTTATTTAGGTTATTATTATTATTTTTCAAGTTGCCCAGTTTTTGTTGCACTTTTTTATTTAATTGAACAAATAAAAAAAATTGAAATAGGTCAAGCTTGAAAGTGATAAACAGCTTTTGATCGCAGTTCTTATTTAAACTTCAAAACCTCATAGCTCAAGGGATAAAGCCAAAAAGTAATGGGTCAGGATAAAGATCAAAGGTTCAGAATCAGGGGCACATTTTAAATATAATATTGTTCCTATATGCTTTGTTGCTAGAATAACAGGTTTTGCATTAGCCTGCATCTTCTGAAGGATATGAAGTCTAGAAGTCTGAAACTCAAGTGTCTATCATTATTTAAGGTTTTCAATCCTCATAAATGTGCCACATGCATTATGAGGAACAGACTAAAAATATGACACAAAGTCAGGAACAGTCAAACATATGGTCTGATCTCTCAACCTCTTATCATAGGATCATAGGAAGTTACTAGGCTATTGGCCCTGAGGCCCTTATAAGCATAGCCAAGAGTTTAGCCTATATTTAGACAAGTCAGCACCCAAAGCCCCTGTCCAGCAGGGGCACATGTTTCCCATCTTGTTATCTAGGTTGTGCTTCAAAAGGGATAATAAGGTACTCTGCTTGACATGGAGAGATAGTTTATTCCACAGATAGGGGAGTCTCTGGGACACAAATATGTCCCGCCAACAAGTCCTATTAAGTCTCAGACCAGGTTGAGGTCATGCATGTGGGTTACTCGAGTGGAGCTTGACTTGCGGATATACAGCAGTCCCATCAAGGTGGAGTCTGAGATTGCTTTTTATGCCAGACAGAAGTCACCTCTGAGAAGTCTGTATGAAACTGAGTAGAGGGACAGGGCTTTTAGCCTTTCTGTGTTGGGTAGATGTTTGAGAACATGGATTCTTCTGGTGAAGAACCTCTGTGGCCTCTCCAGCTGCTGCATGTGCTTTGCTAGGTACATGCCAAAGGGGCTGTTGTACTCAATAATTGGCCTTATAAGGGAAGAATACAGGGATGTTATGACCTCCTTGTCCCTGGATGAGATACCCTTACTTATGAGGTGGGCCATGTAGAAAGGTTTCCGTACAACGGAAGCAACATGGTGGTCAAAAGTCAGGTTGCTATTAACCTGGGTGCCCAAATCCCTCACGGCTGATTGCATGCTTAGGACATTGTTATTAATGTGATAATTTGCTGGGTTGTCACTTTCCCCAAAGGGGATGATGATGTATTTTTTGGCATTCAGCTTGAGGCCATGTTTCCGGCACAAGTCATTTGCTGTACTGAGACCCTCTTGGAGGACGCCCACATCAATAGGGAATAGATGACCACACCCAGCATGCAGTCATCTGCAAACTTGGTCAGCCATACCATATTGGTTTTGGGCTGCACCTCAGAAAAGTATATCCCAAATAGGAGAGGCCCCAAGAACAATCCCTGGGGTATGCTGCTTGTTACAGGTCTACTGCTTTTGATTAAGTGGGTTCTATCAATGCGCCATTTTGATACCCATCTGATAACATATGTATTTATGCCTAGTTGAGAGATTTTATCTATTATGCCCAAGTGGGGAATAGTGTCAAAGGCTTTGGCCAGATCAAAGTAGGTGATGCGCACTGTCTTCCCCTCATTTATGGCTTTGGTGACTGTCTCAAAGAAGTTGACCAGATTTAACAGACATGACCTCCCCGTGACAAAGCCAAACAGTGTGGGGTCAAGTATTTGGAAGTTGCCAATGAGGTCCATGATAATCCATTCCATGGCCTTGCAGATCAGACTAGTTAAGCCGATGAGTCTATAATTTCCTGGCTAAGTGGACGCTCCAACTTTGTGTAAAGGGATGACAGTGGCTGTCCTCCACTCAGCTTGGAAAAAGATGGCACTCAGACTTAGGTTGAATAGGGTGCCTAATGGTGCTGCAAGTTCATGCTTGAGTTCATGTAGGATGCAACCTAAGATGTTATCGGGTCCCATGGAGGATATATTTTTGGACTTTGAGAGGGCAGTGATGACCTGTTCCCTAGAGATAAGGGGAGGGGGCAAGTACTGGGGGTGTCCTGATTTACTGATGTGGGGGACAGAAGAGTGAAGTTTTTGCTGAAACTGCCAGCCAGTCGCTTGGCTATATCTGCAGCATTTTTGTATGTGGTGTCCTTGACCACCAGTTCTGAGCAGATCTGGGTGCCTCCTTTGAGATTACGGACATATTTGAAGAAGGCTTTATGACTGGCCAACAACTGGGAGAAAGTGTGAAAGGCTCAAAATCATGGGCAAATTTTAAGCTTTACTCTTGTCACCAAAGCAATGGATGAAGATAAAACAGTTCAGACTACATTACCTTGACCTGGCCAAGCCTTTTGACACAATCCCCTACTCAGGTATAGCACAAAAGATGAGTACTCTAGGAGCAAACACTTACATCATTAGCTGGATTGCCAACTTGCTCACAGGATGCAGGAGATCAACATAGGGGAAGTTACCTCTAGAAAGAGACCATTCATCAATGGAGTCCCCCAGGTACATCTCCAAAGTAAAAGGAAATACCAAAGGGCTCTGGCCAACTAAGTATGAGATGACTGCAAGCTAAGAGCAGTTATTGAATCCCCAAATGACTTAACTATCATGCAGGAAGGTTTGTCCCAGACAATAACTGGTGCCAGAATCATGAATTGAAACTAAACTCCAAAAAATGCATTATAGTATCCTTTGAGAAGTCATCTACTCCAGGGAACTGCCAAATTGACCATACTCCCTGAGAACTGACCCAATTGTTTGGCATTCGGGAACTTGTGTGTACAGTGACCTAACTTTTGACCAACGTGTGTCCAGAGTCATAAAAAAAGTCTTTTTATATTGTACATCTTATAAACAAATTGATTGCGACTAGCTCTACAGATGTAAAGCCCTCATTATCTTAGCCATGTTGTATAATGCCCACTTTGGCATGTATGTGTCCAGACCCATGCAACAACTGGAATACCCACAGAGATACCTTACTAAAAGGATACAAGTCTTAAACAATAGGCCTTGCATGGACCACCTTAAAGATTTATCACTATACTCAGTGTCCTACAGAGTGCTTAGAGGTGACCTGTGTCTGGCATACATGGCATCCTCCAACTTAATACTGATGGATCTACTGAACATCAGCAAGTCAAATGGCATCAGAAATATTCAGTCCAGGTATCTAAACCGAATGTTATGGGAGATGGATATATATCTTAGAGGCTACCACTGTTCCAGAACAGAGTTTCCATTCAAATAAAACAATGCTCATCCATCTCCATATTCAAATGCAACTTGGATCTAAGGATGGGTAATAGAAAATGTACTCCAGGATTGCCCCTCATGCCACTAATGGATAGAGGCAGTTCCTAAATGTGGCATCCCTTACATGGGTCCCCTCAAATTATCTATGGTATGATCCCAGTAATTCTCACTAGGGTTGATATACAATTATCAGCCATGGGATAGGTAAGACCAATCAGGAAATGTTAATTCAAGCACCAAAAGGGAAACTGGCTAAGGTTTAAATATCCTCCAAGTGAACATATGTTGTAGTAGTAAATATGTTTAAAACATTGCCCGTTTTATATCACTAACTGCTCCTCTCACCCTCCACCCCCCCCCCCCCAGCCTTCAGCAGCTTCCGGCGCCTCTGAATTGGGAACATATGTTTTGGGAGTGTAATGAATTGGCAGATTTCAAAAATTCCCTTCAAAATACTCTGTCAGAAATATTGGTTGATCAACTGAGTGAAACTAAAGAAAAGATTTTTTGAGCTGGATACAAGATCTGAATTGCCTAAACACAGTAACGCCTTGTTAAGTTTAATTTTGGTGGCTGCCAAAACAATTTCTAAAAAATGGAAAGCAAAGTCTAAACCAACTGTATTTGAAATATGTAATATTGTAACTGAGGTAAAGGAACTGGAAGTGGGATGTTTAGAAAGTGTAGTAGCAAATTACATATAAAACAATGGAAATTGTGAGTAAAATAAATGCAGAACAATGTTTCTGAGGAGGAGGCGTGAGCAAGATTTGAGCAATTTATTTAATGTTGGATTGACAGTAGTGCTACAATGAAAAAGCAATGTGATGTTTAATGTTTGTAACTTGGAACATGCTAATATGTTATGTACATGTATGTTTGCCTATGCCTTAGGTAATAATTCAATAAAGGTGTTAAAAGAATGATTAATAACACTTGTAATAAAATGGTCCATACCAAACATTCTGGTATAACATGTCTTTATGAATTAATGAGACATGAGGTGTAGAAAGTCATAAGAAAAATGAACTGTTAAGAAAGAATGTCATTTTTACTAAAAATATGTTTATTAAAAATTATCTCTGAGTAGCATTTTTTTATTTAACATTTGGTAACCAGGAAAGTCCAACTTGGAACAAAGCCAATTTTCAGCGGAGGCCTGGGGAGAAAGGCTCCAGATGCATGTCTTTGTAACATGGGAGGAAACTGGAGGAAACCCACACAAACGCATGAAGGACATGCAGACTCTACACAGAAGGCACCCCAGCTGAGAATCAAACCGGAGAACCTATTGCTGTAAGGTGACAACGCTACTGCTGCAAGGTTATCTTTTATGTTTCATATAAAATTAGTTATATAAAACTCATGTAAAGCATCAACACCATGTTTAAATGATGATATAGGATAATTAAAATCCTTTTTCTAAATAAAATATGCATGCTTCTGTTAAAGTCTGCATTCTTTATTACTGTCTCCATCTTCTTTCTTTACAGTAATGTTCTGAGTAATTCTTGTATCATCTACCGCATGCATCTTCCCTTAAGGCATATTGTAGCACTTAACCTTGCTGCGGTTCAGAAGCTACTGTTTTTCACATGCTGTGTAATGCTACTTCTTGCAGAATTAGACTAGTCAGCTGTTTTTATACAGAAGCGATTAATTTGTTGTAATTTCCTGAGAGGAATAGCAGATAGATGCATTTTAAATATAAAGTGCTACATCTGTATTTCATCAAGAAAGCTTTCCGTAGGTGATGCAAACTGGAAACCAGTACTAAGGACAATTATTTCAAATTAATTCAGAATATACCTTGAACAATAAAAATTGCTATTCTCTCATCATGTTTCTCACAGGTTTCATTATTTATTTATTCATTTGCATTTCTGGTATGTATGCCAACCAGCTGCATTTTTTTGCCCACTGTTCTCACAAGCTCTTCTGTGTACCTCCTCAGTCTCCTCCCAAAGCAGAGCACCTGACTGGTTGAGACTGCCTCCCTGATCTTGTTGGTTTCTCACTGGATACCCCTCCTTGTTCTTTATACCTTTATGTATACTTGTATGTATGTGTCTATATATGTACATATGTATGCATGGACGTATGTATGTATGTATGTATGTGTCTATGTATGTACATATGTATGCATGGACGTATGTATGTATGTATGTATGTGTGTATGTATGTGTCTATGTATGTACATATGTATGCATGGACATATGTATGTACATATGTATGTGTCTATGTGTGTACATATGTATGCATGGACGTATGTATGTGTCTATGTATGTACATATGTATGCATAGACGTATGTATGTACATATGTATGTATGTGTCTATGTATGTACATATGTATGTATGTGTCTATGTATGTATGTATGTGTCTATGTATGTACATATGTATGTATCTGTCTATGTATGTATGTATGTGTGTATGTATGTATGTATGTATGTGTCTATGTATGTACATATGTATGCATGGACGTATGTATGTATGTATGTATGTGACTATGTATGTACATATGTATGCATGGATGTATGTATGTATGAATTTATTTGTATTTGATGACCAGGGTAAGGCACTGATCACACCGGACCATTTTCAGGCACAGTCTGGCGATACATGAAATTTCTAATCAGATGAAAAATAATACAGTCATAATACAATATTGTCAAGATCAGACAGAACACACATTTGAAAGCAAACTGCGGTGGTGGTGCTGTGGTAGCGCTGTCGCCTCACAGTTAGACGTTGCCCATTCGATTCTCAGTTAGAGCGTCTACTGTGTGACGACATGCATGAATGGGCGTTCCTTCATTGAAGGTTGTGCATTAGGCCCGGCAAGTCAGCATGTAAAACTCTCCTGCCAATCATTAGCGGACCGGAGTTCCGCTGTGGTGACCTCTAACCAGGAAAAGCCGAAAGACACACACACACACACACACACACACACACAATTACAAACATAGGGTTGTAGCATATGTTTAACATTGTCAAATAGGATATACATGTTAACTTCATTTACAATATAATACATACAAAATTTATGCTAAGAAAGATTTCTGTGTGGATTTACATAACTACATTGTTAAGGAAGCACTTATATTTTGCTTGTTTGAATAAGAAGCTCATAGAACAACAGGTTTTGTATCAGAATGTATTTTCTAGACAGTTAATGTCTGATGTTATTGACTAACTGTAGTCCTCAATGATTTATCTAAAGATCAAAACTTCTATGAAGAACAGGACAAAAATATGCATGTCCAAAAATTAGCTCTGAGTACCATTTGTCAAAAATGGCGGCATTGTACTCCAGGGGTATTACAAACAATTGAACTATGCAATGGCATTCAAGTACAGTGAGGCTAAATATAAGGGGACACTATAAAATCTAACAAAAAATGCATTTGTGGGTTGACAGATGCTTCAATAGTAGTGTAGCATTAATAATTTTATTTGAGGAGCTTAAAAGATATATTAGCAGCTGTGATTCCCAATTAAAATGGTACCCTTTAATTTCATTTCAGGATCATAAGGGAGATGAAGCCTATCCTGTCAGTGGGTGCAAGTTATAGAAACTCATCCTGAGCAGGGTGACAACCCACTGTAAAATGTATACACATGTGCACAGACAGACACACAAACATAAACACAGCACACTCCTTTAGCATGCATCCTAATGTACAATTTAGGTGATCACTAATTCACTCATGGCACATCACTGGGAAGAGAGAGGAAAATGGGACCACCCAGCACAAAATCCACACTGGTATATGGAAGAAGTGCAGTCTCCAGACAGAAAGACCTCATCTGAGAATAGCGTTGTTGCCTCACAGCAAAAGGTTCTCCTGTTCGATTCTCGGCTGGAGTGCAGGGAGTGCTTTCTGTGTGGAGTCTGTATATCCTCCCTGTGGTTGGGTGGGCATTTGAAAGACATGTGTAAATGGGCGTGCCTTCGTTGAAGGTTGAACGTCAAGCTGGCATCTCGGCATTTGTGAAAATCTACTGCCAATCATTAGCGGACCGGAGTTCCGCTGTGGCGACCCCTAACCGGAAAAAGCCAAAAGACAGCAACAACAACATATATATAGACACACACACACGCACACACACACACACACACACACACACACACACACCAGCAAAACTATGTTAAAAACCTCCTTGTCTCTTCAGATTCTAGTAGGGCCAGCAAATTTGAGAGCTTCCCCTCACCAATACAGGGGTTGCTCAGCTGAGGGCAGAAATGGGAAAAATGTTCCTTGGACTGGCAAGCGGAGCAGACCAAATGTAACATTTTCAGTCTGGCATCTAGTTAGGGCTAATAACAACTTGGCCAATAGCACGAATACTAACTTGATTTCCACCAATTTAGATAATAGTGCATCTAGTAGTCATGCACTTATTTTACCGCAAGCAGAAGTTGACATCACCTGTTCTAATTCATCTTTACCTTGTAATCAGCAAGGTCTAAAATTTCCAACAACAGGAGCTAGACCTAAAGAAGGTGTAAACATGCTGAGTTCTAGCTCAAACAAGGCTTCGGTTTTAAACTCTCCGCTCCCATACAGACAACGTGCCCCGTTGCGTTCCACCAGCAGGGGAAGGGGGAAGCGCAAGATGTCAGGAGACAACCGGCAGAACAGGAAAAAGAAATTCTAAATACTCTGTTTTTCAACATTTCATCTAGAGAATTAACAGAAACTGAATGTTCTATACTTAATAAAGGGTTGTCATACATACCCTCACGAGGCAGTGAATTATCAGAGACACTCATATTGCTTCGTAAATTTGCCAGGAAACTGACTTTAAGACTCTTGTTTCAAAATTCGGAATGTGTTGATGTCATATCTGAATCTATGGCTCCTAAACGGAAAAGTACTTTCACTCCACCGATACCTGGCTCCATAGAATGCTTTTTAAGAGCATGTGAATTTGATTTTTATAATTATTATAAAGATAAAAGACATAGAAAATTGTTTTATAATTTAGATCAATCACAAAGAAGTAGTTTGAATCTATTGTGCAATGATGAAAGCGTGGTATTCAAACCTGCAGATAAAGGGGGGGGGGGTGGTAATAATGGACTCCAGCTTCTATAATAACCTGATGATCATGATGTTAAGTGATGAAACAGCATACACCAAGATCAGTAAAACAGAAATTACACTTATAATAAAAAATGTTCAAGATTCCCTGTATGATCTTTTAATGACAAGATGTATTGATAAACAACTATATGAATATTTAGAAATAGAAGCCCCTTTAATTCCCATCATAAAAGGACTCCCTAAAATGCATAAAGGGATACATCCTCCACCAATACGGCCTATAGTATCAGGCCGATTATGGGTAACTGAGAATGCATCACATTACATACAATATAAATTGTCTCCTTTGGTAGATAAAATTCCCACTATTTTAAAGAGTTCATATACATTGTTGGAAGATCTTAAACATTCAACATGGATTGATAAAATAAATCAAGAGACATTGTTAGTTACTTTAGACATAAAGAATTTATTCACAAGTATACCCAATGACTTTGGTGTAGAGGCGGTCAGAAGTTGTTTGAATGAATTCAAAATGGGTAGTCAGAATGAACAATTTGTGATCTGTGCATTATTGGAGCTCACACTTAATAATAATATTTTCATGTATCAGGATAAGATCTATAGACAGACATGGGGGGTAGCCATGGGCACCCCCTGTGCAAATGTCTATGCCAACATAGCAGTATATGAATGGGAAAGAACACATATTTTAAATAATGAGATCTTTACCACAAAAATGTTATACTATAGGAGATTTGTGGATGACATTCTACTGTTTTGGAATGGGAGCAATGAGTCCTTAGAAGAATTTGTCAAATACATGGAATCCACCACCTCCTTTCTTAGGTTCACCTATGAAGCCTCCTTACATAAGGTGAACTATTTAGATGTAGTAATAATGAAGAATAGTCTGAATGGATTTACCACCTCATTATTTAGAAAACCATGCTGGAAAAATGCCATATTACATCATGAGAGCATGCATCCGCGTCATATATTTCCTAATATTATAAATAATCAGATGGATAGAATAACTAAAATATGTAGTGATATGAAGGACAGAGAGGTGCTTTTGAGGTTTCAAGAAGAATGTTTTAAGAATAGGGGATACCCTGAGTATTTGCAACCAGAATCTGAGGATCAAACAAAGACAGTTCGTAGTGTTAAGTACAAATCAAATGAATATGGGCACTTTACCAGATCAAGAAGGGGTAAAATACAATATGATATTAAATTTACAAATGATGTCCAATATATAAAAGAGATTATTCAGAAGAATTGGAAGTTACTTTACATGAATCATGATTTAAAGAACATGGTAGGAGCCCATCCTACCTTTAGATATAGTAACTGTCCGAATCTGAAAAGACTATTATGTAAAGAGAAAATATTAAATATTCCTTTAGATATTAGGATGAAATATAGGCAAGGAACTTACCCATGCAATAAATGTTGTGTTTGTAAGCACATTAGTGTTCAACAATCTTTTGAAAATATGCAGACAGGTTATAGTTTCATACCCAATTTTTATGCCACATGCGATACTAAAAACATTATATACTTGGCAACATGTGACTCTTGCAATGTATATTATGTGGGCATGACAACACGTAGGCTCAAAGATCGAGCCTACAATCATTTATATGACATACAAAAAATGAATACTAACAATGCTCTAGCTAGACATTGCCAGATATTTATATCACATTCATTTAAATTTAGAGTCCTACAGATACTTCACCCGAGTAGAAGGGAAGGTAATGCACGTGACACTTTAGAATTATATGAGTTAAAATGGATCTTATTACTCAGAGCACATATTGAGCCAGGCTTAAATACAGCGATTAATATTAGACCAGCGCTATTGTAAATATGATTGAAGTTGAATTTAACATATGAATAATTAACTGTACTAACATATAGAGCCTATAGAATATATTCATAATTTATTTAGATTAATTTATATGCTTTTATGTTTTATTTGATATTATAACTTGATGCAAATTTGATTCAAATACCTGTTTTATATATTTTTTAAAAATATGTTCATATATTATATATATACATTATATTTTATACATCATATTATATTTTTGCCTTCATGCACATTAGTTGATGATTTATTTATTATATACATGTATATTATTGGTATAGATATATCGTATTTTATAATGATACTATTGCACCATGCATTTTTGTATAGATATATTTTTTAACACAAAGTTTTATCTATATTACCATATACAAATACCCAGTATAGCACTTTACATATGTCTTATAACAGAATTAATACAATGTAAATTTTATATTGTAGATAAATTTTGTTATAAGGAAACACTACAACATATTCAAGTATACCAGGAGACCATTCGAATGGATATAATATTAAAAATGGTGAACTTTTTAGTTTACCTTTGTAAACATTTGTTACACCTATTTTGAAAGTTGTAGCATAACTTTTTCAAAGTGCTTTCTCTACAGGAAATGTTTTCCTTATAAGGATGTGCCTCTAACTAGCAGTATAATTAATGATTCTTAATGTTTAATTGATATTCTCCCGCTAAATTTTAAATTAATTGGATGTATGGTTTACTATATAAAATGAATTCATGTTATTTAGAATTTGTAACCTGATGAAGCGCATTGTTAGATGCGTGAAAGCGCTTGTTTTATTCTAATAAAATAATATTTGCTGCTATCGTGGAGGCTTTGGTGATTTGTTGAACAGTCTGGCATCTAGCAGAAATCATGCCACTGTACAGAACATTCATGGAGTAAAGGCAGTGGTCCAGCAAATGAAATCAGCATGAGTAACTGCAATTTCACCAGCTCAGGAAAATGCCACTTTAAAACTAATTGTGCTTAGTCATGTGTCACTTGGAAATTTTCCCAGCAGAGGAGACTCTGGCTGACATTTAATTGTATAGATGAGAACATTCTCACCTATCTTTTGTCTCTCAAATAGAATCTGGAAAGCTGTGTGCACAGTACACCAACAAGTGAAACTTTCCTTAGCAGGTGGAATGGATAATCAAACGCGTCTTCACATTTCCGTTTCAGAGCTCTGTTCATTTGTTTTATGTGGACACGCTGTCCATCATGTGTGACACTGATGAGTGATGGCTGGTATATGCTATCAGGTCAAGTAAATTTGGTTTCAGACAAGTGAATGTATCTACAAAAATGTGTCTTAAAAGAATTAATTCAGTCTGAGAAGATATAAATCAGGACATCAGCAAAAGAGAACCCATTAGTAGACTGCTTATTTGCTTAACCAAGAAAGAACCTTTACTCCTTCTAAAATAAGCATGAAACATGGTTAATGGTGCTTAAAATGAATTATTTTTATGCACTTTGGGGACAAATGGGGGTTATTTTATGCACTTGTGGGACAGGATACTCTAACTGGATATTTGTTTGTGTGCATTAACTTTTAATATGTTTTATTTTCTCTGTCTTTCTGTGAAGTGTGGCAGATAGAAATGACTTAGGAGAGGGGAGAAAACATGACTCTGGAGAATTATTCCAGTTTAAACCACTTTTTATTATCAGCAATAATGTTTACAGAGAATGTTTTATAGTTTTTCCAAGAAAAAAATTGCACTCTATTTTTTTATTTATGTTTTGCTTTGCTTGTAAAATATCAGTCTGTTTCACTGGAGGTAGACTTTCAGATGACAAAAATGCCAGAAGGGTACTCCTGATTATAAGAAAATGCAAGCTAAATAAAAGAGGTACTTTTACATGGAGAGGACAGGACCTACCTATTCGTATTTCATCTGCATATTGTTCCACTTCTCTTACTATATTTGGAACTTAACTAGATGTATACACTTACTGAAAAATAACCATGTAGACTTGCATGAAGCATGCCTTTATAGCTTTCCTGGTAACATATTGTCAGATTTATCATTGTGGAGACAGGGTGAGCAGGCAATCAATTTAAAAGGGATTGTAGTTCTGACAGGTTGGTAACTTAAACACTCAAGCACCTATATAATGTAGCACTTTGTTCAGGGGGACTTTTCGACCACCTTGGCATACTAAACTGTAAAATCGCAGCTGTTCCAAACTTAATAGTATACTGAGATGCATCAACTGAGACACAGTCACTAGAAACAGAGCAGCACTCTATCTGTTAAGTGCATTCAGTGGTGAGACCTCACCAGGAAACATGCTTCCAGTTCTAGTGCCCAGAGCAATAGTTTTGTTGACATTCCCTTAAAAATGTATGCATGTATGTACATATTATTAACTCAGATGTTCAACTGGACATTGCCAATTTGCAGCACTAGTCTAGTTCATTTATAAAAAACACCCAGTGCATATACAACAGTAAAGTTGGAATTACATGCAGTAGCTTTGTTGAAAGCAAACACTTCTGTACAGTACATTCAGTGGACATTTGTACACAAGTATTACTGTAGGACAAATACCAGACAGGAATAACAAAATTATACCCCATGCATAGATATGAGTATTAATGTGTGCCATTGACAGAATATGAGTATAAGTGTATGCCATATAACTTCCATCATCCATTTTATGTAACTAGAGTTTCCATACAGGCATTTCACACTTTTGCCCAGTATAGTTAGCAGATACTACAGGCAGGATTAAGCATTGCAACATGCACACAGACTTACTGAGTATATCTAAAGTTGATTAGTGACAGACTGATCACCGGGAAAGTAAAACAACAAAAGTAAGAAGGGTAGTAAATAGAATTCAGAATGTTTTCTTTTTTTATAATGAAAAGTGTAAAGATAAATAAAAAGTAGTTTAATGCCAAGGTGCAAAAGTGGGGAAGTGCCTATTTTATCAATCAGGTATCTACTGGTAAGTTGAGCATTGACTGAAGTGAGTGCTGCACCTTAGATTTTATAGTTCAGCAATTCCATTTCAAGGTTTGCCAGATGGAACAGTCACCGAAATTTTTCTTGGATTTCAGCAAATCCAATCAGAAAGCATCTTAGGAATGTGGTTTCCTTCATGGCGTACACCAAGCTAAAATGTTGATAATGGAAGGCAGGGACAATTTAAAGAAACGTTAATATGCGAATAGTGGATCAGACATTCTAACCCTATTAACTAGTATTAGCTAACTTAAATATACCAACTCCGAGACTGCACTACACTAGAGGAAAATTATATATTTCCTCATCCCCATGATCGCCCTGCTGGCCAAGCAAATACATTCAGCATTTTCATTTTCACCAATTACGCATTTTGCTCTTTTTGTACATCGACCTTTATGTGTCGATGTAGATGTAGTCACTATTTTGAGCTTTCGGGTATATAAAATAGACCATATAAAAATACCGGACTACCATAAAGTATGATAAAACAGAAAGGACATTAAATTGAAATGCATAAAAAACATCACATATAAACACTTAAAACCAAAAATATTACCTATCTATCCAGTGCCTTCAACTTTAATAAGCACTGGATTGTACATGTATCATTCAACCCTGGAAAGCAATAAGCATTTAATCAAACTTGCCACTTAAGCTCACTACAGTCCAGTTTAAAAATCCAAGGACCCCCTCTTTCATCAAATGAAACTTGCTCAATTATTTTAAATCTAAAATGATGTTCTGGGAAGGTCATAATATGCCTGGCTAGGGCATTATGAAAATCCAATTTATTAATACTATAAATATGCTCATATAGACATTCGCTAAATCTGCTTTCTGTTTTACCTATATAAAAACTTCTACAGAACAAGCACTTAGCCAGATAAACAACACCTTTAGAGTTACAGTTAAATCTACCCTTGATCTCATAATTGGTATTACAGACTGTAAAATTATTGCCAGTATCTACATATTTACAATAAGGGCAACTTCGCATTTATACATTCCAAGACTTCTAGTTAAAGGAAATTTTTTAAAATCAATTGAATTTTTAGAATCAAATACATTTTTAAAATTGGTACCTTTCTTAAAAAAAAACAACCCTAGGATGATCACCTACTTTCTGTTTCAAATTAATATCATCCAACAGAAGGTTCCAATTTTTATATAAAATTTCCTTAAGATAAATAGCATCAATACTTAAAGGGATAATGAAACTCAGTCTAAAGCCAGTTGTCAATAAATTATTCTCTTGAACTCTATGGTCACCAAACCTTCCAGGGTTTTTAAGCCAGCCCTCATGGTTTAACATTTTATTTTATTTTATTTATTTATTTTACATTTGCTGACCGGGAGAGTCCAACTGGATTACAAGTCAATTTTCAGTGAAGGCCCGGGGAGAAAAGCTCCAAGAGAGCAATTTTTTTACAAAACATAGTTTTCAGGACACTTTTGACATGTAATTTCCATAGAAGAGACTTTGACATACATATTAACTAACAGATAGGATACATTCGTTCTCTACAGTATAATATTACATTTTAGAAGATATTCCTAAGTTTAGGATTCCTATGATAGATTTACTATCAGAGTAAAAGCAGAGAGATGTAGAATAAGGCTCCGAGAGAGCAGATGATGCTCACTATTGCTGAGAAGGATAACAAATTGATTCACTATATGCCTAACATTGGTTTAAAGAAACTAGTAGATCTCTTACTTTGTACTTTGTTAATTAATTGGTCCATTAAAATAGATGGATATCCTCGTTTAAGTTTAAGTATCCCTTAAATTGTCGCACTCATTGAAAAAAATCTTGTTCTAAACTGACCATCCTGGCCGCTCTGACCAATTGGCCTTTTATAACAGAGCATTTTTGGTGAAAAGGATGTGAGCTAAAAAAATGCAAAAAAAGAATTGGAATATGTACTTTTTCTAAAAATCTTCGAGGTATATCTAAAATTTGCCTTAATTCAATATCTAAAAATGAAACCACGTCAGAATCATAATGAGAAGTAAATTCCAGAAAATCTGTAGAATTATTAAAATATTCAAATAATTCTAAACCTGCATCAGCTCTACCCTTTATGATGGTAAAAATATCATACAGGTAACAGGTGTAAAAAAATATCTTCTCTCTTATAATGGGGTTCATAAATAAAAACTCATGTTCCCACATGGCCATAACAATGTTAGCAAAACTGGCCCCACATGGTGAACCCATTGTAACTCCTCTTTTTTGTAAGAAATATTGACCAGCAAAATATAAAAAGTTATTAGCCAAAATCAAATCTAATAATTCCCCTATTAGACTGATATCATCAGTGGTTGCTCCTTTCTTTAATAACAAATCAATTACCCATTGAATCCCCAACTCACGGGGGATGACTGTGTATAGATCTCTGGCATCAACTGTTAGAAAATTAAATTCAGCCTTAAATTTGAGCTCATTAAATTTTTCAAGAAAGGACCATGAATCTTTACAGAGTTGGGATTCATGTTCAAGAAATCTTTTCAGCTTGCTATCTACAAATTTTGCACAAGCATAAGTGATGGAATTTCTTCCATCCACTATTGGTCATAAGGGTCATGTACGTCCTTATGGATTTTGGGAATCCCAAACATAACTGGGATTAATGTTGAAGACATATTCAAATAATTATTTAAATTTATAACAATACAGAAATCAATTAACAAGTCGTTGATATGAGATTTAATTCTAGCATAAGCCACATTCTATTCATTCAACAACGCAGGTTTATATGTATCAGTATTCAATATTTTAAACATCCTAGACTGATAGTCATCCTCATATCCATAAAGACCAGCCCTCGCCCTTTATCAGGTTTCATGACCCTTACATTACAACGATGTAAAGAACAAATCAAATCTTGTTCATCCTTATTTAAATTATACATATCATCTCCATTTATGTCATTTACACAATAATGACCATGTCCATTTCACAAATACAAGCAAAAGTAACTAATAAACAGTGGAGTGGTGGATCAGATGAACTACTGACTCTGAATTGTCCATCAGAACAAGTAACAGAACCAAACAATAATGTTAAGTTCATTTTACGTGTGAACAGTTTTAAGGCCAAAATAGTACTAGCAAGGTCTGCTCTCCTTGATGGAAAAAAAGTTAAACTTTTAGCCAAAATATTGGCTAAAGAAATTTCAACATCAACATCAGCATAATTGAAAATTTTAAAGTCATCTTGTGTATTAGTAACAAACCATGCACATTCTCTGTTGATTTCAAGTCCAGAATCATCAGTTATGTCGCGGGAACTCATCTCCAGTGATAACTGTTCGACCTCTGGGGCCACGGGTTCTGCCATTGGCCCCCTTCCTTCTCATATTGGTTTGATGTCTCCTCAAAGATGTATGAAAATCCTAGTTATTAAAGTGGTTGTTATTGGTACCAGACACAGAACCAGGCTGTTAGCCTCTTTGCTCTATTAAACGTTTACTACATCTAAGTTGATGTTCTAATATGACATCATGATGGTCTTCATGGGTATTTATACTAATGTCCTCACTGACATTAGCATTAGAAGCTCTTAGATCATTGCTATCACCCAAATTACCACAAATTTGTGAAGGTGGGGGTTGGAGGTAGGCCACTCCCTTCTCGTAATCAGATTTGTCCCATTCAAGTTTTTTTTACTTTATTTTCTCTCAGTTTATTCAGATACTGATCAATGTTTATTTATTTGTTTAACATTTGTTGACCGGGAAAGTCTGACTAGGTTCCACAGATCCTGTTTTCAGTAGAGGCCCGGAGAGAAACACTCCAGAAGCATGTCTTTAGAATGTGGGAGGAAACCGGAGTACCCGGAGGAAACCCACGCAAACGCAGGGAGAACATGCAAACTCCACACAGAAGGCACCCCAGCCGAGAATCGAACCGGAGAACCTCTTGCTGTGAGGCGACAGCATTAACCGCTGCACCACTGCACCACTGCTTTCAAATAATCTACTATATTCATATTTATACCTTAGAAAATCACCTTCAATTATATTAACTTGTCAAGGACATCCAAATCCCCTGCAAGTGAGTCCAACAGTCTAGAATAATGCTTGATCAGTATTTTTATGAAGTCACAGCCTTGTTTATCAAACAAATTCAACAGCTCAAAATAAAAGAGAATTAGGCTCAAGGCCATTGGAAAATGCCACTGTCTCAAGCCTTTAGGGATTTGCTGCCTGTGTAAACATTCTTTTAAATAAATAATTTCCAGCTGTAGTTTCTTATATTTAACTAACGTATAGTCAAAGAACTTCAAATTCTTATTAATATCACTTCCATTGGCTGATGCTCCTAAATTTAAATCATCAGAACAGCTCATACCTTCAGGATGCTTGTTCAGCCACTCCTGCAATACCTGAACACCAATAAGCCCCATGGAAGACTGTAATAGTGTAAAGGAGTCACCCGGACCACTAGTGCCTTCATTATCACCATTGGCGCTGTTCAGGTGAATATCTGCTCACACGTGACTTGTTTGGAACACATGAGAGGCAGTAGAATCAAAACCCTGATTTCTATTGTCCACAAAAATATCCTGCCTCATATTCCACAAATTAACAACAGTTCATGAAGCTGGTAAAAATGAAGGGGAAATTCTGTGTGTTTGAATTGGACAAAAGCGCTCAACTTGTGTATATTAAAGTTTTGCTTCTAACATATGGGGCTTGCTGTGTGTGTTTCTTGAAGACATTAGTGATGCTTTCAGTTTTGTTTTGGTTAGTTGTTTGTCCTACAAAACTTGTGTACATAACAGCTCTCAACTCGCGTAATAGAATTTTATAGTGACATTTTATTCTTCCTCTCTCTGGAGTATAATGTGAGATAAAACCCTTTTACTTCATAATATCTTGTGCATAAGTGTGCTGTAAGTGTCATGTAGTTCATGTAGAGCAAGCGACTTAAACCTTAGCACGGATATAAATAGGACGTGCTGGAGGGATAGATTTATCACTCAGAGACTCCCTATGCTGTGGAATAAAATCCCGGTCCATGTGAGGCAGAGCACCTCGCTGACTCTGTTCAAGAGAAATCTAGACCTGTGGATGGGAGATCGTAGGTTTACCCCGGGAATCATCTCTGGGTCACTGCTGGACAGAGGCACAACAAACTAATGGGCACAGTATTTTTTCATATAAGGGGTGGCGTAAGCCACAATAATTTGGGCTAGGCTTATAAATGCCTTAGGGCAGATAGCCTAGTATAAACCTATGAACCTATGAACCTATGTGTAATGTTGTAATGTTTCTGTTATACTTTGTAATGTTTATTTGGAGCTTTTCTTCCTGGGCCTCCACTGAAAAATGGTTGTTAATCCATTCGGACTTCCCTGTAAACATAGCAAAAATAAATAAATATATATTTGCTGCCTGTGTGCTAAAATTCTGTGGGAGTACATGCATACAGTGTAAAATAATGTTGAAACTTCTACTGATGTTTGTGAATTTAACATTTTGTATACATTATATTCTATAAATGTGCATGAGCTTACATGCTTTAAGTACTGTATAGTGTATGTAACATTGTGATCACCTGTTAAGTTATATAGTCCTGAGTGTTATGTAGTACACCTTTACTGTTAGCACATGTAAATGCAGGCAGTGTGGAGCTTTTCTCTATGTGCCTGTGCTGAAAATGAGCTTTATCCTATCAGACTTCTGTGTAATCAAAACCAAATAAATAAAAGAATAAATAAATAAATAAATAGAATTAGTATGCACCAATGTGCAAAAAACAGACCCACAGAGGGACATTGATGGAAACATCAGTAATGAAGAGGTGTTAACTTTTCAAAGGACAGATCACTTTCTGTTCTGAAGATAGCTGACAAACAATTAGAGGTGGGAGTGACAGATACCAGACTGGAAATGTTGTAATGCAAGCTGTTTATGAATTAGAGTATTGAAGGATTTGGAAGAGTCTAAGAACAGAAGACCCTTATAACCTCCTTAGCATTTAAAGCCTTACATGTGTATTCTGAAAATGCCAAAAAAGAAGTGTGTAAGTGACATGTATGACTATCCTGGGTGTCAGTCAGGAGGAGGTCATTTTTTTTTAATTAGTCAGATGACTATCAGCTATGTTTTTACGATCTTTTGTTAGCGGTACAAATAAGGCTGTAGGATGGTAGGTGTGTAGCACATTATGAGACCCATCTCCATGACTAGAAATTATATGTACTGCTTTCCTGATGGTAGTGGTTTGGGATTCATGCAGACTCCTGTAGCAGGCAATACTAAAGCTTTAGTCCCCAGGTTTATAAATTAGGTGGAATTCTGTCCACGCCAGGGTTCATATATATTGGAAAAGCAGTTTCCTTACTTGGTATGGCCTAACATTACTTAAATGGAGAAACATGTATAGACATGCTGATCTACAGGATTAGTTGGTCAGAGTTGTCGGACATCAGTGGATAGCAACATTATGTTTTAGAAAATGGTAATGAAGTTATATGCTACCTTGAGGAAAGAATGGGCAGAAAAAGGACCAGACACTTCTGAGGCCACAGGTAATGCATTGCTGCAATTTGCCACTTATGAAATTAATATTACTATTATTAATATTTTTTCCTTCCTGATAAAGGGTGAGCATTTCATAGATTCATAGGCAAGTACTATGTTAGCTGCCTCTGTTAACCCTTTTAAGCCTAGACAATTTTCCCTTGGTGAGAATCAAACCCTGTACCTCTTCTTTGTGAGGTAAACACCTTAAACATTATATCTCACCCCAACCTCTGGTACCTGTGGTTCAATAACCTGAGTTCCTGTGTGCCTTGATGGATCTTAGCCCCAAAAAGGCAACTAACAGTGACTCTGCCCTTGCTCAAGTCTGATGAGGGGGACATCAGTGTGCCACCCTATAGAATCACGAATGACCAGGAAATTTGGCTGTGAGTTGGTTTGCCTTAAGCACTTAGTAGTAGTTTATGTATCTTTGGTTGGTGTTTTAGCTGAGTGTTTAAGTGATGGCTGAGGACCCTTTCTTTAATAGTACTGTGAAAGAGGTCTTAGTGTTTTAGGAAGGTTACCTGTAAGTACCTCACCATATGTAGTTTTATGTGTAGGGTCTTTACCCTGTGCCCTAGGCATGGTGGTACCATCACTGACAATCTGTATAGGATTAGTTTTGGTTGTATGAGAGAGTTTTGCCTCCAGCGTTAAAGTGTATTTATACATTGTGCATACTTTATCCATTTTATTAAGAATAAGTGAGTTGTCAGTGTACATGAGGCAGTTGCAACAATGACTCAGAATACCCATCTCAACCAGCCTGGCCACAGAGAGAGTCAGGAAATGCATATTTATGACTAATGACCTAGTAGGAATCAGTGAGGGAAATTTAAATATTGAATAGGTCAGTAAGACAAAGAACTTGATTAGCAATGCTCAGATATGCACAAACTAGATGCTCTAGTTGTTAAAAATTGTCTAGACAGTAATGCCACAAGAGTGTAGACCACAAATCTTCCTAATGTAAAATAACTGGTTTGGAGCCCAAGTGCTTAAACCAGAACAAAGACAATCAGAGTAACAGGCACAATAAGCTTTCACCAGCAATTCCCAGCTCAGAAGGGTGGAGGCTACCCTCTCCTCCTACAAAAGTGTAGACTACAAACCTTCTTAATGCAAAATAACAGGCTTGGTGCCCAAGTGCTTAAACCAGAACTAAGAATATTTTTAGAATAAACAGACACAATAAGCCTTCAACCAACAATTCCCAGCTCAGAAGAGAGTGGAGTATCCTCTCCTGTCACAAGAATGCAGACCACAAGCCTTCATAATGTAAAATAACTGGTTTGGAGCCCAAGTATTTAAATCAGAACAAAGGCACTTAGAATAACAGACACAATAAGTCTTCACTAACAATTCCCAGCTCAGAAAGGTGGAAGCTACCCTCCCCTTTGTAGATCACAAACTTTTTAAATGTAAAATAACTGGCCTGAAGCCCAAACACTTAAACCAGAACTAAGGCACTTTTAGAATAACAGACACAATAACCCTTCAACCAGCAATTCCCAACTCAGAAGGGTATAAGCTACATTTCCTGCCACAATAGTATAAACCAGAACCCATATATATATATATAAAGCAAGGATTGTCTAAAATACACAGATGCAGAAGAAGCATCATTAATTAAAAGCAAGATATTACTATCTCTGTTTACGGACAATTTGTAGGGCAACACCTGGAGTACTATGTGCTTTTAAGGAGCCTCATCTTTACAGGGACAGAGACAGGCACTGAAATAATTCACAGAAGTGCAACAAAAAGTGATGTAATGTTTGCACTAGAAGACATAACAGTGACAAAAAGTCATAATGCATTTTCTTAAGGAGTACAACAAAAGAGACCTGCTGTTATCATTGTAAGACATAAGAGAGACTAAAAAGTATAGTGTGTTGTCTTAAGGAAAGATGGCAGAGGGCCGCTGTGTCCATGTCAAAAGCTATGAAGTACCTTAAAAGAATACAGATAGTCTTAAGTTCTTACTAACATAAAAAATACACACAGAAAAAAATTAAATGTACAAGATGAGCAGCTCAAGGAAAACACAGTGAAATATTATTTCACTGAGTGATAGGTGATAGGAACAGCCTTCCTGAAGTGAAAGTAGTAAGCGTACAATAAAAAAATACAAAAAGATTGGTCTAGGGCCCTGTAATGCAGAAGGTTAAAGCCTTGACTGTGCCTCAGATGAACTGTTTTTGAGTGGAGCATGGGCACTAGTGGAACCAGCAGGGGCGGAGAAGATGGAAGTGATCTGCCTATCCTGGAGGAGGGAGGCTGCCAAGGCTCACTGCAAATAGCAGAATTAAGAGTCTGATATGCTGTAAGGTGCAAGGGGTATACTGCTTGCTGAGGAGTTTAGATATATGAGGAAGTGTTTGTGCACCTTTCAAAGAAAGCCATTGCAGACCTTGCAAGGCTAATGCAGGGATGGGTGGAGGCTACGACACACTCCCCAGCAGCAGTATGATGCTGCAGCCGCATCCTTAATCTCCTCCACAGCCCAGGACATAGGTTTTGTTTAGCCAACGGAGGCTAGGCCAGCCTTGGTAGATCAGGTGAATAAGGAGACAAGAGGAGCTTGTGACAGCTGTTGGTCTTCTGCCAAAAGGTACAACACAGTAAAAGGATTTAAGAACATATGGGGTGGGTGTAAAGCAGTTCTTATAAGAAGTGGGGTAAAAAGAAGCTCTGAGTAAACTAAGAAGGGACTGGCAGATTAGGTGGGACTGGTGAGTCCTTATATGCTGTCAATTTTGATGTTTCTGCCTCTCTTGAATCACTATTCTGTTTCTTGACTAGAGGGAGAGAATCACTTTGAATTCTAGATTTCCCATGGTACCACATTTCCCATGGTACCACTGTGAATGTTGCTCTCTGTTCTGTCTTGAACTAGACACATACCAGCAGATTGCAATTTGCTGTCTGCACTCCTTTTTTGCTGTATGCAATATGTTTGGAGGTGGCAGGTAATGTAGAAAGCTATTGAAATAAAGTGCTGCAGTAAGCTAGGAAGAAATGACAAAGTAAATATTCAGTATGTATGTTGAGCTGTGACGACAATCCTAAGCACAGCAACAGTGTGTCAGGTGTATGGTAGTAGCTAATTTAGGAAAGGAGCTCACTGCACAGTGGGGAGTCAAGGTGAAGGGCAGGAGATGTGCAAGGGTGCCAACTTACAGTCTGGTGTAAAAGATCATCTTTGGATACACTCGAAGCTTAAAAAGACATCAGTTTGTAAATAGTTAGCATGTCATATTGAGAAAAGGCACAAGTGTTCTAGCAAGAGAGAAAGCAAAATTATTTCTATGCTTTTAGAATGTCTTTTTTTCTGTCTGACAAAATTGTTACACAACCTTTGACAGGAAAAGTAGCAGAACACTTAAAACACTTCATGTTACAGCATGAATGGCTTAAGGAATGTTTGAGTGAATAATGGAAGGGTTTGGTCGAGCAGCTTTTCATCAAACTAATGAACTTTTTTTTCTTTTCATTTTATTTATTTATTTTGCAAATGGTTAGTGAAAAAATTAATTGGACTGCACACTGCATACTCAATGAGCACATTACTACACAGTTACTGTATTCTTTGTACGAATTGTGTTGTTCAGATTGGCTTGACCTTTGCTATTGTGTATGAATGTAAACTGCCTTGCTTGGCTGGAGGGGTGGTGGGGGAGGTGAGATGTCTCACAGTCTTTGAAGAGAAACTCTAAACATCCATTTGACTCAAGAACCTTGAGTGCATTTGACATGCATGAGTAAGTCTGACTAAAAGAAGAAGTTGTTGTGTACATCACATGAAAGTACATTAGTACAAGGAAAAAAAAAAGAGCGCACTGCTCAGATCATGTTGTTTAAGTTGATCTTTTGAGACTTTGGAAAACTAATTCACAATCAATTTAAACTTTTATTTTCTGGAAAACCACTCAGTTGTCCATTAGAACCAGGTATGCAAATAACCTTTTTGCATTTTTCGTATTACTATTTTTTTTTTTTACTTTATATCAGTGCAATTACATTTTTTCCTGTGTATGATATGGTTAATTATATATAAAAACTAAGATTTCTATGTACCTGTACTACATTTAAGGGGTTTTAGTTCACTTTATAGGTTATCACTAAAATCATTATTTTTTTTTAAACAAACATTGACATTTGACATTTTCACAAGAATCCTTCAAAGGCTTTTCCAGTAGTTCTGCAAATATCTGTGTATTTTCCAGCATTTAGAGAGGTGAACTTCTTTAAAGTGCTAGCATTTCTCTAATTGTGACATACCTCATCCTTGTTCTACATGTCTAGAACAAGTACTGCCAAGTGTTACCAGCAGAACCTCAAATACTTTAATGTACTGTTGAGTCCTTCCTTGGTAGTGTATGTTAAAAAAGCTACAATCAGAACACGTTGTGTTCTGGTACCTCCAAGTACAGATCTGAAAGATGTATGTGTAGTCATTGGCCAGTCCATTCCTAGCAAGGTTTGTGGGCTTTTTGTTCACTGCTGCCTCTGTCACAAAACTGCAAGGGCTGTCTAAATGGTAGCTTTTATCATAAAGCTGTGAAAGACATAAACCCCATTTTAAAAAGTGAACATTATTAAGGCCCAGGCAGATATACCATGTTTAGTATTTGAGTTGAAGTACCTAGCAAATTAATATGTTATATCTTCCCATCAGGAGCTCTTGTTGTAGAATTTTAGATTTGTAAAAATCAGAAAAAAAAACATGTTGCTCTTATTGTGCTTACTTTGCCAGATGGTGCTGTAGCACACACACGCACACACACACACACACACACACACACACACATACACACACACACACAGAACTATCGCCCTATAAGCCTCACTAGCTTGGTCTGCAAGGCTATGGAGTGCATCATCATGGATCTCATTAACAGAGACATTGGGAACCTCCAAACACTGGACCCTACCCAGTTCAGCTTTGTTAAGGGTAGATCATGTCTCCTAAACCTGGTGGACTTCTTTGAGACAGTTACCAAGGCTATAGACGAGGGAAAGCTGGTCCACACAGCCTACCCAGACCTAGCAAAGGCCTTCAACACCATTCCCCATTCTGGTATTATAGACAAGCTCACCAGCCTGAACATAAACCCCAATGTCACGAGATGGGTTGCCAACTGGCTCATGGACAGAACCCAGATGGTAAGAGTTGTGGGAGCTAGGTCTGACTCTAAACCGGTTACAAGTGGCGTTTCCCCAGGGCTCAGTCCTAGGACCCCTGCTGTTTGGCATATACTTCTCAGAGGTACAGGCAATCACAGGAGGTCTATGGCTGACCAAGTTCACAGACAACTACAAACTAGGGGCTATAATTTACTCTCCGGCTGACACAGACATCCTCCAAAAGGGTCTCACTGAGACAGATACCTGGTGTCAAAACCATGGCCTTAAGCTAAATGCCGAAAGGTGCATAGTCATCCCCTTTGGAAAAAACAAAGTACCCACAAACTACCACATAGGTGGTAGCCCCCAAATATGAAAGATGTAATAAGGGATCTGGGGACCCAAGTAGATAGTATTTTCTCCTTTGATAATCACATTGCCAAAGTGATTAGAAAATCCTTCTATGTGGCCTACCTAATCACAAAAGGGTTTGCATCCAGATCAAAAGAGGTCATTGTGCCCCTCTATGCATCCCTCTTCAGACCCATCATAGAGTACAACGCCCCATTTGGGATGTACCTTACAAGACACCTGCAACAGCTGGAAAGACCACAGAAGTACCTCACCAAGAGGATCACTGGCCTCAAACAGATGCCATATGCAGCTCAACTGAAGAAACTCCAGCTGTACTCGGTTGCATACCGCCTACTCAGAGGTGATCTATGCCTGACATACAAGGCCATGTCCAACCCATAATTGATGGACATGCTCCATCTAAAGAAAACCATATCCCCTCGAGTCACATGCTCTAGGGATCTAAACCTCACCACAACAATAAATAGGACATGCTGGAGGGATAGATTCCTGTCCCAGAGACTTCCCATGCTCTGGAACAATATTCCAATCTACATTAGGCAGAGTTCCTCGCTAACACTCTTCAAGAGAATCCTTGATGAGTGGATGGGAAACGGAAAGTTTACCCTAGGGATCACTTCAATGGCTCTGCTGGACAGAGGCACAGGGAACTAATCTAAGGGGCGGCAAAAGCCAACACATTGAGGCTAGGCTTATAAATGCCTTGAGGCAGATAGCCTAGTACCTACCTATGAGCCTATGAGCAAAGATCCAATTTATGAAATGGTGAGTTTTATGTTGACCTACTTATAGGCATGGTGGCAGATTATAATAGGGCAATTTGGGCAGTCACCTAGGGCCCACATCTCCAGGGAGCCCATGCCCAGCTAAGAAGATAGCTTTTTAAAAGTACCATTTTGTTCAGCATGTATAATAACTTATTTTACTTAGCTTATGTGCTGCACATGACAAGCAGTCCATCACTTAAAGACCAAAACACAAAATGACAGACACCTCATTTATTTACCTTTATGTACTTGTGGTGCTTGCCATTTACAAATGTAAAGCATAGTCCAGTGAAGATTTTTAGCTTAGATGCTTTATTTCTTTATACTTTTAAGAAAATAAATGTTTCTTTATTTATAGTAAATGCCCACAGCTGCAGCGACCCTATCAAAAGAATTGCAGTTTTCTGTTTGCTGCCTTTCCATGATTCATTGGGACATTTGCAAATAGGAAGTTTGCATATACTAAATGTGTATCTGGATAATTGTAGATGTTAGATTCCTGGTAGGTTGCAGTAAACAGAGGTAAGTATTTTTTTAAACATTCATGCAAATATTTCTTTTTTGGGCGGTGTAACTGCTATGGATGAAAGTAACTTTCTCTACTCATTTGCTCAGTTTAATGTCTGGCATTAAGCGCTAGTGTACTTTTGTGCGAAATAAAACTGAAATGTTTACTTTTGTGTAATATGCTGGCAGGCAACCAGATGGGGTACTGGCTGTGCTGTGCTAATAGTTCCTTTACCTTTTCATTTGCTCTTTAAAGTCTGGCATTAAGGGCTAGTGTCCATCTGGGTGAAAATCTAGAATATTTACTCTTTGGTCTGTCTTTGTGTCAAACAAATTTGAAACTGTCCCTGATTTTGGAGAATGTCCTTGTCTTTGCCTAATATGTTTGATCTGCAACTTACTCTCTTGTTTTCCCAGCTTACAGTCTGGTTTTACAGAAATAATGAACATTTATATGAAATAAGTGGAAATATTTACTCATTGGGTGCTGTTTGTGGGAAACCATGTTGAAATTGCTCCTGGTTTTGCAGAATGTCACTTACTTTGTCTCAAATTTTTGGTCAGTGCCTTACAATATTTGTGGATTTCTGACAAATAATTGAGGATTGTAGTAACTAAATGGGAGATGCTTAGAATCTAGATGCTAGAACTAGATGAACGCAATGCTTCCTCTATGAGTGAAGAAAAGTAAATGTACCGAGGATCAGTATCCCCAAACTACATTTGCCAAAAATAGTCTGCCAAAAACACTTTTTAAGTGATTTTTGTAGTTGACAATTCCCTCTCACCCTGCCAAACTTATATACCAACTCCACAGTCACACTAACTTAAAGAAGGGGAAATCCCCCCCCCCCCAAAAAAAAGAAAATCATTTCTGGCACAACTCACCAGCAGTAATTTCCTAAGGAAGAATTCCAGTTGTCAACAATTTGAACCCTGGGCAATGAAGCCTGAGTGTTCAATCTTCACCCATCAGTAGAATAATGGAATGCAATTTATCCTCTTGTTGATTGCTCAGCTTACTTTCTAGCTTTACAAGGCTAGTGTAAATGTGTACGAAATAAGTTTTGGGTACTGTTTGTTTGAAACTGTGAAGACTACCAGCCTAGCTAGATAGAATGTTGTAGATAATTCTATGTCATTGTAAATATTAATATAATCAACATGCTTGTTAGACTTGTTTTTACACATGTAAAAAAACTAAATGTAAGAAAACTGTATTATATGCTGAACTTCAAAAATGTAACCACAGTGTACCCTGCTGGAGGAAAGCTGTTAAGTAAGGAATCTTACAACTATGTTTGATTTCAAGCTCTGAGGCAGGATGTCTGGACCAGCAAATTAGTTCTATTGTTTTAAGACAGAGATAATTGCTAGATTTTACATGTAAAAGTGTCTTTTATTGCCGTGGCTTCCTGGCCAGGTGAAGCTTACAAAGAAATGTTAATTTTGAGTTTCTGTTAGCCTGGAAACTAAAGGAGAAGTGATAAAAATGATATAATGTGAAATGACTCAGCAGTACTGGGTGTTTTCAATTTAAGACTTTCTCAGAGAGAAAGATTAAGCATTTTGGATTTTGTCTGAAGTTGACAACAACTCACCAGCACTTTACCTTGTAAGTAAAGTTATTTAGGACATAGTTTCTCTTAGAGATAGGAATTTATTCAGATTAGTCTAGCTGTTTTCTATATTTATGTCAGACTCTCCTACAATATTGTTTTAAAGTTCCTGTGATTTCTGAACTCTTGATTCGCACTGTGTTGACTTGATGAGATTTGTCTTGTGTTTTTATTATTTATTATTAAATATATTTAAACATTTAAACTGTGGCTGTTTTGTGTAGAGATAATTTAAGCTCTAGAGTATTTGCATGTATTTGGTGATACTGTCCAAGCCACTCCAATAGTCTTGCTGTTTGGAGCACTTACAATTTGGATAACAGTAATATTACACAGTGAAATTAGTCACCCTTGAGGAAGGGCCTTATAGTAGCTGATAATAGTGGTTGGTGGCAGTCTGTACTACCTTATAGTATAGTACAAAACTGGGTGGACAGAGAGGGTACTGGAGGTTTTAGCTTGACCACTAGGCTGAGATCTGGACCCTATACCTGTGCCAGTGGGGAATCTTATTGGGGATCGGGGGAGAGAAAGGAAGAAATCAGCCCCAGAATAACTGTGGTCTCTATGTGTTCTTAACCGAAATTGTACTTTACTGCATGTATACTTGTTATCCTGCCAATGTGCATGCCCCTCACTGGTGCTAGTGGTGAGGGTTGAGGCTCCTTGATTACTGGACCAGTGCATGGGTGTCACAGAATCCACAAGAAAATCAGCCCCAGCATGAAACAAAGCCAATCCAATAAAATGTACTGAAACAGGATACTGGATGGAAATAATTTTAATAAAAAACACACAAGTATTAAAGCCCTTTTATGTCCACAAAAGCGAGACTTCATCAGAATACATAGTTACACTCAATTACCTTGTTTAAATATCTTGCCAAACAATGCAGTTGGTTAGCAATACAAATAACCTGCCCACTTTTCACATTTCACACATTAAAATTCACAAAATAAACTATATATATATATATATATATATATATATATATATATATATATATATATATATATATATATATGTGTGTGTGTGTGTGTGTGTGTGTGTGTGTGTGTGTGTGGAATATGCTTGCAAAACATTTTTTTTAAATTGTCCCTAACATTTCTCAGTGTTCTCCTGCAATACAGGAGATATGGAAATAACTTCATTCAGACTTGAGGGAAAGTTAGCAGCCAGTCTCAATTGCCACTCCAGCTCTTTCTTCATCAAAGCATTCTTCGAGTTGCCCCCTTTCTGGTCATTAGCAACAAAATTCAAAATGCTAAAAACAAATGTATCAAACCCCTCACACTAAGGAGTGTTTGTATAGGGCATTGCTCTCCTTTTTGTTATTTATGTCATATACATCTTCATAAATTCTACTTGTCATTGCCCTATCTGTCTTGCTCACATAATAACTTGCACACTTACCACATATAGCAAGGTATATCACCCATTTAGTGCCACAATTCCCAGATTCAGGCCTAATATTGGTTTTCATAATGTTCCTTAACATCATATCTGTCACCTGTTGATGTATGTGCACTGCCTACAGTGCCCACAGGGGTTAGTCCCCTTACCATCTTTCTCTTTTGTCCTATTTTTGTATTCTAACAACTGTTTAAAATTGGCACCCGTTTTGTAAATAAACACTGGCTCATTGCCCAATACACCACAAAATTGTGGGTTTCCCTTGAATATATTCCAGTTCCTTCTGATAATGTTTTTAATGTCACCAAACAAGTAATTATACTGCACGTATACAAGCTTTCTCAAATTTCTGACCACCATCCTTTGTTTCAGATCTGTCAGTGTTCAACCCCACACCTAACAGTGGTTTATATTTATGGCCCCAGTTATTGTAAACTTCCTGGAGAATTTCTTCAACTAGTCCACTAGGATAACCTCTCTGCTTAAACATTTTCCCCACCTTATCCACTTCTCCCTTCACATCCTGGAATGGGAGGTCACCCTCACCACCAGAATGGCCTGACCTTTAACCAAGCTCTTCTTCTGTGTTAGAGGGTGGTTACTTAAAAATGTAAATAAGAGTTGCAGAAAGTTTTATTATAGTACACATTAGACCTGAATCCATTCTCATCACGTGGAATGGTAATGTCCAGCTAGTTAATGTATTGTGTGTTGTATGTATTTGTAAATTACAAATAATGTGTGGTATTATTTAAATAATCCAAAAATAATGGAGTGTCATCACTAGGGCCATTCCACAAGAAAAACAAATCATCCAGGAATCTAGTGTATAACACAACATCCTTCCAGTAGGGGCAGCTAAACAGGAATTTATTTTCCCATGCTAATAGAACCATATTTGCATATATGGGCGCACACTCTGCCTCCATAGCTACCCCCTTAATCTGTTGGAAGTATTCCCATTCAAATTGCACAAAATTGTTTTCCAACATTAAGGACATAATCTCACCTAAAAACATAATCCTATCATGAGAAAATGAGGAGGTCAAAAACAAGGTTTCTTCGAATAACTCTAACTCCACCTCCTTGGGTATCACTGAAAAAAGGTCCTTGATATCCAGAGCCATGAAAGATAAACCTTGTTTCCATAATTCCTTTTTTAACTTACCAAGGAAATCCCAAGAGTCTTTAACAATATGGGGAACATTTTACAGTAAAGAAAAGTAGTTCCCAGTAGCGGCTTTTCATCGAATACCACATATTCGAAAAAGAGCAGTAGACCTCTCAGTTACGTGAAAGTGCACTTATTCGAAAGTGCACTTTTGTGAACTCAGCTTCTACGAACAGATCGCACCTCTTTTCATCGAATACCACATATTTGAAAAAGAGCAGTAGACCGCTCAGTTACGCGAAAGTGCACTTATTCGAAAGTGCACTTTTGCAAACTCAGCTTCTACGAACGGATCGCACCACAGTGGAGGACAGCAGGAAAACATGCTATGCCCTCCACTGTGGTGCTGTAGTTACAGACCTTAGGGTTAGGGCACGGGTCAGGGTAAGGAGATAGCCCTACTAGCTATCCCCACACCATGACCCGTGCCCTAACCCTAAGGTCCATGACCACCACATCACAGTGGAGGACAGGCTGTCCTCCACTGTGGTGCGGTAGTCATGGACCTTAGGGTTAGGGCGTGGGTCATGGTAAGGGGATACCCTATTAGCTATCCCCTTACCATGACCTGCGCCCTAACCCTAAGGTCTGTAACTACTGCACTAAAATCAGTAGTAGCCCGTTCGCTGAAGCAGGTTTCGTGAAAGTGCACTTTCAATTAAGTGCACTTTCGCATAACCCAGGGTCTACTGTGTGAGTTCGAAGAAGTGTATTTTCAAACTTATACAGTAGACCCAAAAAAAACACTTCTCCTCCAATTCTGCAACTGTAGAAAGCTGCTTGATAAAACTGTAACAAGCAGTTTGCTACAGTTTCTGCACACACACGCACAACACACATACTCACCTCACTCTATGTTCTTTAGCTGAATCATAATGTCCTCACTGCCTTATAATTCCATTCGCATAATGCACTGTCACATTATTAATACCTATCAGTCATGTCCTCTGACAGCTTGCACCCAGGACAGCCACCCTTTTTGCCCCATGCTAGTTATGGCTGTGAGTCTCACAATCCTTTGAATATGTGGGATTATCAACTGCTAACCAAAATGTAGACTGTAGAAGGATGGAAGAACAGTGTTATGTAGTGGGGGTTGAGGAGCTGACATTATATGCAGACCAGCTTTCTATTATTTTTGGCCCCAGTGGAGCAGACCATTAGTTGCCACTAATGTGTCTCCTCTATCTCAAACACCAGGAGTCTCTTGACACGCATGGATGCTAATCCAAAGCAGTCCCTTTGTCTGAGAGAAACTTTGTGCAGCATCAAACTCACAACAACAGGGACTTTTTTTATATGATCTACCCATTACCCCATGCCAGTGCTTGACATGTAGTGGTGTAAGACCATTATAGTAAATAATAAGTAAATTAGTCTGCAGAGTATTACATGCATACCTGATAACCAGAAAATGGGGAAGGGTGAGACTCAAGCACTCTATCTTGTGTCTATGAGGTAAACATCTTAATCATTACGCCAACAACCCCCCCCCCCCACCCAGAGATTGGGAGGTATGTTTTTATATTCTTTTGTCAAGTAAACACTTTTACCAGTACCAGCAGAGGAAGGTAAAATAAAAAGTTCTTATTCCCTTCTGTCTTTTGACACAGAGGAAAATACCTGTATGTAACATACTGACTCTTCTTGGGATATAGATTGAGGCTACAGTGGCAAGTTTTCATTCTACTGGTTCTTCTCAGTCTACTGCCCCCCCAAGTATATTATTTGTGGGAAACCCTTAACTATATGTGAACATTTTGGAGTGGCTTGCACATCATCTTCCATCTATTAAAAGGAGATATTGTAAGAGTGAAACAGAAACAGCCCAAGTCATTTGTTCCTCGTTTACTTTATACATATAGACATCTGTCAGCATTGAAGTACACAGGCTGTATCTCTTAAAAAAGGAGATAGGTTTTACTGAGCCTCCACAGATGGAACATTTCATACAACAAAGTGAAGGCTGATATTGTTTCAATTGAGATGAAGCCAATATCTAAAAAAAAAAAAGTCTTTCTTTGGTTTCCTTTTCCTTTTATGGGGACTGAAACAAATTTAATAGATACGGGTCAATTCCTTGGTGCACAGAGAAAGTTCTGACTGAGGCCCAGATGACCTGGGATTCATTATTAACCATGGAAGGGTGTGGCCATTGTTGGCTCACCCATCCTGGGGTATAAAAACATGCAGGCTCACTGCACTGCTGACTTCCAGGATAAACGCAGAGACACAGAAGCAGCAAGACAGAGACTTGATCCACATATACCACCAAACAACACATTTATGCTGTAGCTGGGATCTCTGCATGCACTGAAGTATTTCTGTTCCAGTCACCAATACTGTGGATTCAACTCCCAGGCTGCTGAGGAGGTGGGAAGCTAGGGGTGTGGGGAACAAATGCAACTGACTCTTACTGAGGAGTGAATGAGCTGGGTGAGTCTCAGGAGAGATCAGGTTTGGCATGCACTGGCAACAAAACAATATAAAAACAGCTCTCAGCCTTGTAGTGCCAATAGTTCTCAACAAAGCCAAAAATAATGAGGAGACAAAGGCCCAAAATCAGGAACAAATTTAAACTATTTCACTTATAAACTTAGAAAATTGCTAGAATAACATTTTGCATTAGTATGCATTTTCTGAGAATATCAAGTTTAAAAATCAAACTTCTGAAATTATGTATTGACTTCAATTTCAATGATTCACCAGAAAACCACCAATTTTATGAGGAACAGGCCAAAAACATGAATGAAAATCTGGCCATTTTGTGAAATTCTGGACATTTGAGAGGAATGATTGACAAATGGGAATTAAAGAAACAAGAAATCCTTGACAGATATAGAAATAAGTTATTCACTTCTGCTAACCTTTTTGTTGGAGCCTTTAACTGCTTGTCCATATGGTAACATAGATTTTTCTTCTTAGTCAGCTGAAAACAAAAAAAACACATCCAAAGTGTGCATAAAATTAATGGAAAAAAGGGAAATGGCTGAAAATTATTGCTGCATCAGATGAATTTGTTGAGTGTATGATGAAGTGTACATACAGTATACCAGATGTATCATTCAGGGCTTCAGCAGCAGGCATAGCATTAAAGAAAGATATTCCAGGCTCAGAACAGAATCCTGTCTGAAAGATATTATGATTCATTTGTTGAATGCCCTGATAAAGAGTGATTTTTTTATTTTATTTAGTAAGCCAGTTGATAAGATGCTAACAGATCTGGTAAGAAAAAGAAACAAACAAGGGTGGCATGAAAAAATAATAGTTTGCACACTGGAAACCTACACATCAAAGGTATCAAAGGTATTCTTGCACACCTTTTCTTGATTCTTTTCAATGAATACCAGAGCACCAACAGCAAAGAAGACCCCGGTGACAGCAATATATTCCTGACATGTAAGAGACACTTTTTCAGTGGCATTTCACAACTTAGGTATATATAACCTCAGACAGGTGGGTTCACAAAGCTATTTCAAGAAGCTATTCAGTGGAATTTTTAATCCCCCTTGTCTAGCCCCAGTTTCCAAAAAACACCAAATTCCCAGGTAGAGATTGCATCAAATTTAATTAAATCATTATTCGAAAAAAAGTTAGTACATCGGTCCCAGACCACCAGAAGGGAATAGGCATTTACTCCAGCCTTTTTCTCTTCCCTCTGTCCAAAAAAAAAGACAAAATATGGAGACTTGTATTGGACCTATCAATTTTAAATATGTACATTACAACAAAAGGCTTCCATGATTTTAAAGACTTTACTACTCTTGATAGAACATTACTTGGAATAGCACTCTTTTATGGCATCATTGGACATAGAGCTTGCATATTTTCACACTCATTTTAGACCATCCCGCAAGAAATTATCTAAAATTTCATAAAGATTTTTATTTACAGTTGACTCCCCTGTATCATCTGTCTGTAGCTCGATGAGTTTACAGAACGTTTAGTTCTATTGTTTGCACATTTGAGGGGCAGGAGATATTGTATTGCATTATCTGGATGGCTATCTTATCATGGTCCAGAAGTAGGACCTTTTGCCACAACATTTGGCAGTGACTGTAGAACTTTTTATACATGGACAAAACTATTAACTACAAGACATCAAGTCTAAATCCAAACCAGATGGTCACTTTTATATGTGCATTTTGGGCTCTTTACAAATGCAAGTTTTCCTTTCCTCAGTCATGCTACAGGAAGTCACAGCTTTCATGTAGGAAATTATTCCATTTTCTCTTATATCAGCAAATCAGTACTAGAAATCTGGAGCATATCTGATCCTGCATTTGAATGATCTCTTATGCAAAATTGCAAACCTCAATGGGAGTTAAAGAATATCTGTAAAATAGGTTCTGAGGGGTTGTTAGGATATGTACTAAGCAAGATTAAGGATGTCCTGGTTGAAGCATTGTGTACAGTGTTTAATGCATTACCTGAGAATTGTGTTGTTCCACAGGACTGGAAAGATCCACCTGTTATTTCTATTCACAAATGAGAAAACAACAAATTGATGTAAAATGATAGACCTGCAAGTCTTGCTTCAGATTTTGGAAACACTTTGAACACATATTGTGGATTTGTTAAAAGGGAATTCACCAGATTGTTAAACATTTTCCAGTATGGATTTTTGGGAGACAGATTAATCCTAGCAAATCTTGTCAATTTGAGTGAAATAGTGAGCAAACCACGAGCACTTGATATTGGTCTAATTGTTATTATAGTACAGTTATACTGGTTAAGACTTCTGATACCCTACTACATTTGGTAATTATCAACAATTTAATAGCAAATGAAATCAACTTACACATTATTAGATGGATGGACAGTACTTGTCTGAGAAGGAGGAAGCAGAGGACATCCGTTTTGGGAAAGTGAGTAGAGTGGATCTTAATAAATAACAGAGTACCGTATGATTCAGACACAGAACTAATTTTATTTAAGTTTATGTTTTCTTATATTCCATCGTCACTCAAGACCTGGGCTTTTAAGTATGCTGATGATTGTAAAGTAGAGCATTCTTATATCACCTCAGAATTCAAAGGAGGTTAACGGTCATCTAGATAAAATTAATATATGAACAAATTAACTTTGTATTAATAATAATACTATATTTATGTCATGGAAAGGAACAAAAGAAAAGTTGATAGAAGTTCAGTATTACTTGTGATTTGTATTTACATTTAAGATTTATAAAATTAAATATATTTTATGGCCAGTAATATTTATAAGAAGGATAATCCATCACAGACTACCAATTCTGAGATTGCTGTGTCTCTTTGTACTGCCCCTTCCCCAAGGTGCAGTCATCTCCAGTTAATATATAAGTAACAGTGGTATGGGGGGCCCTCACAGCCCCCCACAACATAGCCCTTGCAAAAACACTTTAAAAGTATAATGAGTTTCAAATTCCACTATTTGTTTGCCGAGTCTCATGTCACTTTAATTTTTAAAGTTTGGGAACTCCCTATGTGAGCTTATCCTTACTAGTTCACAGTCTGATTGTACAGCAATATCAGAAATGAGCTAAATAATAAGAACACCAGGTAAGCCAGACTGTTTCTAAATTTATGTCCCACATTCCTTCTACTGCATTGGTGGTGCTGCAGTAGCGTTGTCACCTCACAGTTAGACGTTGCCCATTCGATTCTCAGTTAGACCGTCTTCTGTGTGTCGACATGTGTGAATGGGCCTTCCTTCATTGAAGGTTGTGCATTAGGCCCGGCAAGCCAGAACATAAAAATCTACTGCCAATCATTAGCGGACTAGAGTTCCACTGTGGCGACCCCTAACCGGGAAAAGCCGAAAGACACAATTCCTTCTGCACTGTGTTGCTAAGCTTTCTTCTCAGCTTTGCACCTTGCATGAAGTCATTGTCTTTCATCAATGCACCCATATCCACTTAGAAGGAGAGAATTGCAGCAGTCATTGAAGCAATCCATACCAGCACTGTTTCAGTTTGCTGAGAGTGTGCACCACTTTTAATCCAAGATACTACCATTTGATCTCTCCTTTGCACCCAAAGTATATGCCAAAGAGCACTGTGTTAGAAACTTTACAGAAGGACCTTTGTGTGTTCCTTTGTTTGGATGACTGGCTGAATGGCCCAAGTGAGGGACTCCCTGGTTGTGTCCTACACTGTTGTAGCATGCGAGGTATGTAGCTTTAAATACGCTAATGGTTAGCCACTTTGATTTGCACATTATATAATACATAGTTCTACAAATACAGTTTGAAAAAACTTACGGTGACTGGAATTTCATTTACAATGTCTGTGCTGTTTTTGAGCATTCTGGGAAGCATACATATATTGAATGTTTTCAAAGTGAAAAAATGTCTTTGTGGAATTGAAGAAACACCCGTTTTTAAGAATATATAAATTTGGAAGTAGAGAACTAGAAGTTACTTGTGGAAAAATATATCAACTTTAGTCAAAGTAAATTCTGTCACTGGAAAGTAATAACAGAAACTGAAAACTTTGGATCCATAAATTCACTGTGTTCTTCACTGCAAGTGAAATAGCTGAGAAATATGAAAAGTACAGTGTGCCACTTTTCCAGTCACCGGAGGTAGGATAAGAAGCCACAACCTTCAGAGCTCCCAGGACCAGGTGTGTGTGCACTATCTGTTGAGCCACTGACATATCAGTATAAAGCTTCTCGGGCTATACATGCAAATGGTGTGTCATGATCAGTGTACTACCCCAATAAACAAACTAAATTATATCACGCATTCTTAAATTATTGTAAGCAGTCTTCAACGTTAGAGAAAATCTTTTTATTCCTTTATTAATTTATTTGCTCACTCATTCATTCTTTGTTTACTTCAAATTGGGTCAGCAGTTCTAAGGATTGCAAAGGGTGCCGAATGAAATCTATGGCTCTGTCTACTGTAAAATTATTTAACCAAAAAGATCAATTTTGACCTCAAATGCTCCAGCAACAGTAGTGAGCCCAGAGATTCTGATAAAATTAATATTTAGAATACTAAATTAAAATTTTCTAGATGAATACTATCAGAATGAATATATGTAGTGTTTTGACAAAGATTAATTTCCAAAAGATAAATGAAAAACATATTTTTTCATATTAAGACAATTTTGACAAAAGTATCTAAAATACTCACTGATTTGCTTTTGTCTTCCATCATAAACCAAAAAAATCAGTACTCCCTTTCAACCTGTCAAAAAAAAACATTGAACAGTCCTTCCTTATCTCAACAGATACAAGTCAGATCATCTGTGTAATGTTTATAATCAGGCAAATACTGATATAATGGATGCTTAAATAAAATGTTCAATTCCCACCAAAATAAAATGAAACTGGCATATGCTGTGGCAGTGCTGCCCCATCACTGGTCCCTTAACTTGTTGAAAATATTGTTTGTCAAAAAAAAGGCTAGATAATAGCCTTGGTGGAAATTGTCATCTGTGTAACCAGATATAGTCTGACATATTCAATGCCTATGTTTTGTGGTACAGCAATGTATAGGAAATTTGTCAGTAATCAACATAAATGTATCATCCCAGTCAGTCTTAAACTTGGATAATTTGCCTAAACTACTCCTTTACATGTGTAGTACTGCTCTGAACTACCAGGTTCAACTTACTATCAATAAACATAGCTATGTATTCCATTTTGCAGCACTGGTTTCCACAGTTATAGGGTCATAGGTACTTACTAGGCTATTGATCTGTGAGAATTTCAAGAAGCTCAGCCTTACATTTCCGTGGTAATTTTTTGCCATTATATTTTTCATATGAATAACCCAGCAATGGGCAGAACAAGGTTTTATTGGGATATTTACATATTTTCCCTACCCATAAGGGATGGGGTACTAAACTAGGGGTAAATTTGTAGTTCCCCAGCCATTCATAAAAATTATGTTTGAACAGATTAAAAGAAGTATAACACAACACCACCACTTTGGCTTTATTGGCTGAAATTGCCCATTAAAACAATGAAACAAGTCATGGGCATTCAGAATTGCCAATTAGCTGAAACACCTGATGTTCATAAGGGTCATTTGCATATATCCCATGTGCCTCTGATACAAGAGGTTTGGGAGGTCACTCAGTGGAAGTTCTAGCTTTGCTGGAGTTTTCATTTTGTTTTTACTGATTGGTGACCTTCTCACTTATTGTTTTAATTTGTTGTAAAGAACTAGCAACAACAATTTTAGGACCTTTGAAAATAATGCCATCTTCCATCAACAATTCATCTCTATAAGGAAAATACACTTGCACTTCAGATGATACGCTAGATTGCTTTGACAGCCATCTGACATTAATATAGTGATTGAGCTTCTGTAAAATTGGATCAGTCTGAGTGTGATCTCTTAACTCATCAAGTCTAGTGGTAGAAACATAACGCACTGACATCACATCAAAGTCAAAATTCTCTGCATTAAACTGTTCTGTTGTATTTCTGAGTGATCTGAATAAGGTCAGTCGATAAAATCCCAAACTTTTTACTTAGTTAGCGCTTTCATGCAGGACACTGCCTGCACTTCTTCAGACAAAGTAAAATAAAGCACCTTACATTTTTATATGGTACAAAGTACTTAGACCAAACCCACAATTAATTGAATAATTACATTAATTCATTCAGTTAAGTCAACAATGCAGCAACCACACAAAGGTTGACTTAAAAAATACATTCAAACAAATATAAAATTGTTCGCACACAAATCCATCACAAACCAACATTACCAAACACTATCTTTATATATGATAAAGTTAAATGTATATTATATTAATAATATCTGTTCTATACTAAATTAAAAAATAATAATAATAATGATAATAATAATGATAATAGTGTGTATAATAAATTTGATCTTAAATAGACACCAAAGCAAACTTCTATTAACATTAATGCATTAGATGTTAAATATAGTTTTTGATTTTAACTGCATATAGAAAATTCTTCCTTTCAAGGATATAAAACTATCTTATCCAAAATTTCATATGTATATGTCTTTTTCTCTCTATCTCTCTAAAGCCTTAATATTTAGTAAACATTTAATGGAACATGCATCATTAATGCCTGGATGGTTGTAAGCATTGGTTTTCAGTTGCCATAATAGTTCGGATTCTTGCAACTTCAAATACCATGGCCCTCCTCTAGGGTTTCTTTCAACCTTTTCCACAACATTAAACAAGAAACTATGAGAGTCATTGTCCATTATATGCTTAGCTAGGGCATTGGATGAATTTTTTCTGGAAATGGCATATAAATGCTCATAAATTCTATTCTTAAGCAGCCTTTCGGTTTTACCGAAATAATAAGCAGGACATTCTTTACATCTAGCAAGGTAAACGACTCCTTGGGTCTCACAATTAAACTTACCGTTAATGTAGTATCTAGACCCTCTTATCGTAAAATTAGACCCTATTTGTATATGTTTGCAGTATTTACATCGCCCACATTTAAACATGCCTTTATTAGTCTTATAAGGTCTGATGGAATGCTCAAATAGGTTTTTCATGGAAGGGGCCCTTTTATAAACTACTTTTAAATTAGAACCCACTAGGGAGTGTAATTTTCTATCTTGCATAAGTAATTCCCAATTACTTTGCAAAATGTTTCTTACTTGTGGGGAATATTGATTAAACTGTGTTATGAAACCAACACTGTAGTTCATATTGTTGTTATTATCGTTGGTAGAGACTTGATTAATATTTTCAGGCTCACCAATATTGATATTAATATCACCATTTTTGACGTTTTCATCATTTAAATCATTTGATGTCCCATTATATAATGGTGCGAATATTCCTTCTTTCCTTTTGTTTTTAACTTCTAAAAAAACCATGTTCAAAAGTTTATGGGGGTAACCTCTATTTTCAAACATTTCCCAAAGAATTCTACATTCTTCTTTGAAACCCTCCTCTGTGGAACACATACGAGAAGCTCGAACGAGTTGACCTTTTACCACCCCCTTCTTTTGAAAATAGGGGTGGCAACTCGTGAAATGTAAGAAAGAGTTACTATATGTTGGTTTACGGTATATTTTTGTATTAAAAACATTATTTATGCTGTCTTTACTGATGTTAATATCTAAAAAATCAATAGATGTCTCTCCGATTTCGTATGTGAATTCAAGAAAAGAAGTAAATGAATTCATTTCACTTATTAACTCAGTTATTTTATCCCTCCCACATTTTGCTATCATTAGAATGTCGTCTTGATAGCGTGTGTATTTAATAATAATATCTTGAAATAATTTATGTGGAAAAAGGAAAGTTCTTTCCCAAGTCTCTACCAACGATAATAACAACAATATGAACTACAGTGTTGGTTTCATAACACAGTTTAATCAATATTCCCCACAAGTAAGAAACATTTTGCAAAGTAATTGGGAATTACTTATGCAAGATAGAAAATTACACTCCCTAGTGGGTTCTAATTTAAAAGTAGTTTATAAAAGGGCCCCTTCCATGAAAAACCTATTTGAGCATTCCATCAGACCTTATAAGACTAATAAAGGCATGTTTAAATGTGGGCGATGTAAATACTGCAAACATATACAAATAGGGTCTAATTTTACGATAAGAGGGTCTAGATACTACATTAACGGTAAGTTTAATTGTGAGACCCAAGGAGTCGCTACCTTGCTAGATGTAAAGAATGTCCTGCTTATTATTTCGTAAAACCAAAGGCTGCTTAAGAATAGAATTTATGAGCATTTATATGCCATTTCCAGAAAAATTCATCCAATGCCCTAGCTAAGCATATAATGGACAATGACTCTCATAGTTTCTTGTTTAATGTTGTGGAAAAGGTTGAAAGAAACCCTAGAGGAGGGCCATGGTATTTGAAGTTGCAAGAATCCGAACTATTATGGCAACTGAAAACCAATGCTTACAACCATCCAGGCATTAATGATGCATGTTCCATTAAATGTTTACTAAATATTAAGGCTTTAGAGAGATAGAGAGAAAAGACATATACATATGAAATTTTGGATAAGATAGTTTTATATCCTTGAAAGGAAGAATTTTCTATATGCAGTTAAAATCAAAAACTATATTTAACATCTAATGCATTAATGTTAATAGAAGTTTGCTTTGGTGTCTATTTAAGATCAAATTTATTATACACACTATTATCATTATTATTATCATTATTATTATTATTTTTTAATTTAGTATAGAACAGATATTATTAATATAATATACATTTAACTTTATCATATATAAAGATAGTGTTTGGTAATGTTGGTTTGTGATGGATTTGTGTGCGAACAATTTTATATTTGTTTGAATGTATTTTTTAAGTCAACCTTTGTGTGGTTGCTGCATTGTTGACTTAACTGAATGAATTAATGTAATTATTCAATTAATTGTGGGTTTGGTCTAAGTACTTTGTACCATATAAAAATGTAAGGTGCTTTATTTTACTTTGTCTGAAGAAGTGCAGGCAGTGTCCTGCATGAAAGCGCTAACTAAGTAAAAAGTTTGGGATTTTATCGACTGGCGTTATTTGTTCAGCCTCCGTTTTATTTTCTTTCTGAGTTTGTGTTTTGAATTTTGGTTTTATGATCTGAATAAGGTATCAGCCAGATAGAGCAATTTGCCTTTCATGTAGACCATTTTGAAATTGTACTTTTGCAATTTGAGCGTCATTCTTTGTTATCTCGCTGGAGTGCAATGCATAGGCATCTTTAGAATAGTAACTAGAGGTTGATGATCAGTTTCAATCTGAATTGCTCGACCATAAATATTATCGTGAAACTTGGAACATAAAAATACTATTGCCAAAAGCTCCTTCTCAATTTGAGCATACTGCATCTCAGTTTGGGTTAGTGTTCTAGATACATAGGCTAATGGTCTGCCCTCTTGAAGTATAACTATGCCTATGCCAAAGTTTGAAGCATCACAGGAAAGAGTAACTAATTTGTTCACATCATAGTATCTTAACATAGGTGGGGTGGCAGTTTTCAGCTTGAGGTCTTCAAATGCCTTCTGATGCTGTTCCAGTGATAACCATGCAACATTTTTGCATGTTAGCTCTCTTAAAGGTGCTGTCAACTCACTGAAGTCTGGTATAAATTTGTCTAAATAGTTGACCATGCCCAGGAAATGTTGTAAAGTTTGTACATTATCGGGCGCTGACTTTTCTAGAATAGCTCCTTGTTTAGTCGGGTCTGGTCTCAAGCCTGTACTCGTAAACAAATGTCCTACGTACGTAACTTCTGGAAGTCTGAATTTGCATGTCAGAGGATTAAGCTTCAAGTTCACTTCACGTGCTCTGTCTAGAACTTTCTTGAGGTTTCTGTCATGCTGTGCTTCAGCATTGCCTCCAATCAATAGATCTTCTATTATTATGGCACAAGAATAACCCAAAAAAATTTGCTACATTGCACACTGAAAAACATCACTTGCAGAATTATTCCAAATGGCATCGTTAGGAATCGGCATCTGCCAAACAGAGTACCAAAAGTAGTTATAAATGTGGATTTGTGATCAAGCAACTCTTACCAAAATGAGCTCTGCATCCAAAACAGAAAATATAGTGTCATTCAGTATTAGAGGTTCAATGTCTTCAACTGTGTGCATTAGATGATACAGTCTCTTTAATGCTTTGTTCAAATCTCCTGGGTCAGTGCATATTCTGATTTCATCTGAGCTTTTTTTGTGAGTGGCTACCATGGACGATACCTATTCAGTTGGTTCTCTGACTGGACAACTCACACCTTATTGCACCATTTTATCCAACTGAGCCTTAACTTTATCGTGCATAGCTGTCGGAACTCTTCTTGCTGGTCTGACTACTGGAGTGACCTCTGGGTCTAACCTCATGGAATACACAACTGGAAGTTTGTCTAACTTGTCATGGAAAATATCAGCATATTCTGAGAAAATGGCTTCGGAGAAATTAGAACTCGGAAATGCACTTATGTGATGAACTTCTTTAACAAAAGAAAGCAGATTCATTCTTAAACTATCTCTGAGACCCAATAAATATTGCACTGGCCTTCGGACTATGTAGAATAACAAGTCATAGCAGTTCTTAGCCAGATAACATGAAAGTATCACTGAAACTTCGGTTTGAATTTCTTCATCTCCATAAGCAACTAGTCTCGCACTACTGGTTACATTGAGTTGTTCATTATTTCTCACTCTTGCAAATGTGTCTGCTGATATAACATTACACTTTGCAGTGTCTACTTTGAGCTCTGTGGATCTACCTTTAATCTGGACAGTACAAAACACTTCACTTCTTGTTAAAAAGTTTACTGCATCAACTCTTTCACCAAGGACTGATATACCATCTACATAGAAAGCTGACTGCTTCAGCTCTACTTGATCAACCTGCTTTTTTGTGTGGCCTTACTTTACAACTGTGTGTGGCTTACTTGATTTACAAAACCTTTGGAAATGCTTCTATTTTTTACACTTGTGACATTGCTGACCAAATGCTAAGCACGTCTCTCTTTTAGACTCATGATTCACACCACAATTCTGACAGTTAACAATAAAACTAGATTTGGGTTTTGCTGATTCATGCTTATACTGCACTGAGCTGAAGCTGGTGCATGCACCTTTCCTGGAACTTTCTAGAAAACTTTGTGGCTTCTTTGGAAATCCTGTAGCTGCCACGTGCTTAGGCCTGCTCTTCTTTGCCACATGTTGCGTACTATCTACTTTTGCTCTGGAGCAAACTGAAACCATGCCCTTGTATGTTTGTATGTTTTTCGGTCACCTCATGGATTTGACAATTCTCTATTGCTTTGCTCAATGTTAAATCACTGTCAAAAAGTAAAATCTTTCTTGCAGCAGCACTATTAATACCACATACAAGCCTGTCCTTTATTAGCTCATCTTTTAAGTCACCAAACTGACACAGTTTAGCTCTGTTTCTCAAGTCAGTTATACAAGCTGCACATGTTTCCCATAGCCACTGATCTCCTCTGCAAACCAAATGCCTCTCCAATGTAACATCCATTTGGGGTTTACACATTTCTCTGTACTTGCGTTTCAAATACTCGGGGTCTTCCCTTGATTCAGCCTGTACAACAATATGCCGGTCTGCACCTTCTCTTTCGTATACTGCTTGTGCATACACAAATGAACACACTCTTTCTATGACCTCTGACCCTGCTAGGTTTAGCGAAATAAATGCTCTGTTGCATGCTTCTCTATCTGCATAAGCTGCTTGTATAAATATACTCTTGCTCAAATATTCTTCAGTTCTCTGCAATATTTTGGTCAAACACAAGTGGTAGTGGTTTTTGAAATCCATCTGCCATATTAACACATACTAGCGAAGTGTTTTGCAAATAAGTATGAGTATACACACATCCACATATGCATACATTTCTGGCATAGACAGTATTTGTCCAATGCCTTCATGCTCTGAACTTATACTTTTGTTGGTCTTTTTGGAATTAAGTAAATAAATGAACTCGTAGTACTTTCGAGTAACTGGACTTTATGAAATAAACTTCTTGGGCGTTTTGGAACTTTCATAATTTCGTTGGTAAAGGCGAAAATGCTAAAGTCGTTTACCATCATTTGCTAAAGTCATTTATCACCATTTTAAGAAACATTTTAGAACTTTATGATGTGACTGAACAGCTCATGAGCACTGTAATACTTTTGTAATGTTGTCTTTTGCAAGAAAACACCTCTTATCAGTGTAAGAAACATGTCAAGGAACTGCACAATGCAAATAAATCGAACATCTGTTGCCCAAAAATCAATAACTTTTGAAGTAATTGCACTTTGCGAATAACTACATACAGCATACTGAAATGTCCCCAGAATGGTGGTACCTTGCTAGGCAACTTTCTACAGTACAAGAAGCATTCTGTAGTGGCGGCACTTTGCGAATAGACACACCCAGCACAAGAAATGGCTATACTTTGACTGTATTACACAAAATAGTTGCACTTTGCACACAATGAACTCTTTGAAATACATGCACAGTAATAAGCACACAATGTAAGCACTTTTACACACTTTGAGATACTTCAAATAACTTTAGGTATGCCCTTGATACAGTACGAAGTCGTAGTTATGCCCAAACACAGCACTTTGCCAAAACCCATGCAGTCACCTTGCTTTATTTTTGCTTAATGTGTCCTTTTCTTTCCTTATTATATTTTGCTTGTTTAAACCCTTTTCATGCCCAGTATACTTTTCCTGTGCTCATTTTACTCTAAACATGCCCAACTTTGCCTTAAACACACTCGTTTTGCTTTAAACATGCTTGTTTTTGCTATAAATGTACTAGTTTTGCTTTACTGTTAATTGTTTCATCAAATACTTTTATCTTAAACATTTTCTTTAGTTAACAAGATTTTCGTACTTTCCACTTGCCTGATAATGTGATTTGTGCCCTTGTAATACCCTTTTTTTGTCTTAGACATCAAGTAAATAGCTCATGTTATTTCTCATTACCTTTGATTCTTTTTGGCTATGCTTGTGCTCTTTTCCCTTGATTTTACCTTCTCTGTCATTTTTGCACCTCACGGCTCTGAATATTCTTCTCTCTTCTACCTCTGTTCTGACATCATGTTGCTTTTGTGCCTAGGATATGATAAAAGAGTCTTTGTGGGTTCTGTTCAAACAGCTTTATTTTATACAAACACATCACTATAGAGACTTACTGACTTTAACTTAAGTAACTTATATACAAACTAACAACTGCAGTCATGCATGCTCACTCTCTGGCTGCTCCTTCAAAATGGCACTAGGGATTGCACATGTCTGGAATTTATACGTGCATGTACAGTCTCGTATGCTTCTTAAAGCTGTAGCAGACACACTTAACAGTCTGATCTAAAAATACCTTAAGATATAAGTTGTGCAATGAAAAAAGACTTCTTTACAACATTGCATATGTGGTGATCAAAGAGTAATTCATTGTCAACATAGAGTCCCAGATCCATTATTATGGAATCTATTTTAAGGGATGTGTTGTCAATGTGATATTTTTAAGGAGAGTCATGCTTGCGGAAGGATCCAATTATACACTTTTAGGCAATTAGTTTTAGTCAATGGTTTTGGTTTGGAATGGGCCTTCTTAGTGGATCTTGGTGTTCCCTGAGGAGTTTATGATGGCACCAACTGTACAGTCATCTGCAGACATGGCCAGCTGCAAACCCATTAGCTTTGGCCTCCAAGAAGTAAGTGCCAAGTAAATATCAAGGAAGAGTGACCTAATGAGCAAACCTTAGGGTAACAGATAGTGAGCGGTCTTTCAGAAGAGGTGCAGCCACCCGCCCTAACTTCTTAGGTTCTGTTTGTGATCCACTTTGCTATCCAGCAAGTTACATGGGTATTGGCATTCAACTGGGACAGTTTCTCTATAGTACCTGTACATGGAATGGCACTGAATGCCTTTGCTAGGTCCATATATGCAGCATAAACTGTTTATCCTCATCCACTGCTTCAGTAACTTTTTCAAAGAAGTTGACCAGGTTAAGTAGGCAGGACCTGCCCTTGATGAATCTAAGCTAGGTTGGGTTGAGAGTCTATAGGATTACCTATATCCTTATTTATTAATTCAATAATGATCTTTTCTGTACTGTTACAGATGACACTGGTCAGGATTATAGGAGTACTAAAAAACATTAACAAACAGCATACTAAAATACACCCATCAATTATAGAATTACCAATAAAATTACAAAGCTAATTGAATAAGTACTCTCCAATTGCAGTCTAAATTGAGACCAGAGGGACATAAGGTGCTAAACTTTAAAATAAAAATAGCTTCCTTATACATTAATTTTCTTTTATAACCACAATCAGAACAAAATTTCTTCGGTACTTCTTCTAAAATTGTTGCCTTTAGTTCACTTGGATCAGAATCATGGAATTGTGCAAAATGACATGCTATAGGACTTTCAGTCTTGTCTTGTCTAATATTTTGCATCATTATCTTCTGTTGTTGTGGGAGGACATGGATTCCTTGGATAAATTGCCCTCCATATTTTTGCCCAGGAGGGATGATATTCATAAATTACAGTCAGAGATGGCTATAATTAAAGGAGAGCTAACCCGGTTGATTGATTTGATCAGTCAACCTGATTCCAATGGTTCGAATGAACAGAAGTTGACGTCACCAAGCATGCCCCGTGGTTGTAGAGTAATGGATTCCTTACCTAACGGCCAAGGCGAAGGCGTGGGACAGATCGATGCAGCCTCTTATGAATCCAATAAAACCGACATTGAAGGGGTGGACCACCTCTTCAACCAGAACGGATGTGGATCGGAAGTGGATTACAACATTTCGGGTGCAAAACCCAAACGAGTTGCGCCCAAGCGAACTTATGCCATGGTAGGACAACCTATGCATACAGGTACTGTACTAGCTCCCAATATAAGTAAAAATAATCGTTCACACAAGCGGTATGATCTTAACAGCTTTTTAGTCTCCAATTTTGACTTTAATGGTGATACAAAGGTTGCCAGTACGAACAAGGACAATGTTAATGTTTCTCAGGAGAATAAGACACTGAAGGACTATATACATGAGTTCGGAAAGAAACTCAAAGTACTTAAAAGTATTCAACTGGACAATATGTATTTGAAAAAGTGTTTGGGCACTAATATTGTTCCAATGGGACTCAGGTTTTTTAAATATCCCATGGGAAATGTGATGGATGAGGGTAATATTAATGAATGTACAAAAATGTTTAACAACTTTGGCTTTACCTTTATAAAATTCATTATTTCTTGTAATGATAAAAAAAAATTGTGGATTAATGTCTGAACTGGAGCAATTAGATCACATTATTACTAGCGATCTTTTATTTGATGAATGTGAATGGTTTTTTAATGCACAATATATATGGGTGGAGAATCAAATAAGCAAACAATATGACAGGAAATGTAAGAAACTGAAAAGGGACATGTTACAGTACGAAAGGGGCAAGGCATACAGGTGGGAAACTAAAACGAATGAAACTAATGGGAACGACAAGGGTGATACAGAACAAGGATTTTATTTTAATAAATATAAAAAAGGAAGACAAGGAAGGAATGAATTCAATTCTGATTTTTTAGGGGGCGGCAAAAACTGGCAGGCCCCAAACAGGGAGCGATTCAGAGGTCAGGGAAAGTGGGAAACAAACTTATGGGAAAATTTACCAGACAACAGGAACAGAAACAATTGGAAGAGAAATTAGGTATAATTAAACATAATGATATACATTACAGCCTAGGAGAATTTAGTATTTTCAATTACACACAAACTGTATTGAATGATGATTTTTTTAAATTGTTATCCAAAGGATCGAAATACGTTCCTAATGATGGAATTAATATTGTAGATTATATAGTTGATTTTAAAAAATATTTAATAAAACTGAATTTAGCTGTATATTTTGAAGGAAAAAATCCTATCCAGCCGAATAAGTTTAAAAAGAAAAGCACTTTTACACCCCCAATGAATCACACGTTGGCCACCTTTGAGAAAGTTGTCATAGATGAGATATATGAATATGGGAATAAAAGAAAAATTTTTAAAAATAAATACAATTTAGAATACAACGAATTCAAACTTTTAAGACAAATTCAGGCTAACAAAAGTATAAGAATTATGAAACCCGATAAGGGAGGGGGTGCTGCTATTTATGACACAACTGAATATGTAAATAAAATTAATAGTATTTTGTTGAATTTAGGGAATTGTGATATATCATCCATTAACGAAGTAAATATTGGGTACCATAAAATTGATTTATTTTTGGAAGAACTACTTTTGGATGAAAGGATTAATGTGGATATGTTTAACTTTTTGAAAGAAGAACAACCCATTATCAGTACCATAGTGGGTATACCTAAGGTACATAAGAGCATAAATGATCCTCCATTTTGTCCCATTATATCTAGTAATAGATCTAAAACCTTTCCTTTTGGTAAAGTGATTGACAGCTGGTTGAAACCCATACACAATAGAATAAAGCATATAGTTATAGATTCATGGGATTTCTTAGGAAGATTAGTACCAGAACTTGTCACAACTGATATGTTTTTAGTGACTATAGATGCAGTGGATCTTTTTTCAAGTATACCCCAGGAGGAAGGGTTAAATAGATTTAACCACAGTATTGAAAAATATGGGTGTTTGACTTGGGACAAAGTATCCCTTATTATGGAATTTATGGAAATAGTTCTGATACATAACTACATCTTATTTGAAGGTGAATACTACAGGCAAAGCAAAGGGGTAGCTATGGGGGTGGCTTGTGCCCCCATCTTTGCCAATTTATTTTTATTAGACTGGGAAATGGAACACATTTTACTATCAGATTAGAACGACAACATTTCATGTTATTTGAGGTTCTTGGATGATGTGTTTTTAATTTGGAAGGGAAATGAGAGCACACTTAATGATTTTAAAACGTATTTAAATACAAGGTGTGACTATTTAAAATTCACATTTAGTGTCGATCAGAAGTCCATATCCTACTTGGACACCCATATTACTGTGGAAAATGGTAGATTCAAATCTAATATTTATAGGAAAGATACCTTCAGTAATGCCTATCTAGAGTATTCTAGCTGCCATCTTAGAAGTCAGAAAAGAAGTATAATTAAAGGTCAATGTATAAGGGCTGCTAGAATGACATCGGATTTTTCTGACATGGTCACAGAACTGGATGTTATAGGGAATATGTTCAAGAAAAGAGGTTACCCCACAGAGATGATATTTGATATTAAGGAATATGTAAAAAAAGAATGGGGGAAAAAATACAAACCCATCCTTGGGGCAGGCATGAATAAAACAAAGGGGGCAAACATGAATAATGAAGATATGAATTTTAATGAATTTACTAGGGCATGTATATTACAATATGCCCCCTCCAAGCCAGGGACATAAAGAAAATAATAGAAAACAATTGAAATATTTTGAAAACCGATAATAGTGTATTTAATACAGTGGGGGAGGTACCAAAATGTGTATCTTTAATAATGGTAGTAATTTAAAAATTAAATTAGAAAAGAAAATTATGAATGTTAACTTTAACAGTAATTTGTTAGGTGCTACAAAATGTAATCAGTATGGTCTGATTATTAAGGTTCCTTCCCTAACTTTGGAAGATGTCAACAGAACTGAAGTTAGGTTTCTAAAAGGTAATTGTAGAACATCCCATTTAGTCTATCTAGCTAAGTGCACTAAATGCCCCTGTTTTTACGTGCGGAAGACCGATAGATGTCTTAGAAATAGAATCTATGACCATTGTTATAAAATAAAAAAACAGGACACTAAAAATGCTTTATGGAGACATCTTAATGGCAATAAACACTGTGATTCCTTTAATTTTTATACTTGAAAGTGTAAAAGCGAACCCCAGAGGGGTAAGTATAAAGTATAAACTTGGAGAAAAGGAAACTAGGTGGCAGATAAAACTTAATGCTTCAGTTCATCCAGGACTTAACGAAACTATCTCTATCAAGCCTATATTGGAAAATAGGGGATAGATGAGATAGTTGAAAGGCATACATTTTTAACACAGTAAACGGAAGGATGGTCCGTATTATTTCATTTCACTTCATTTTATTTTATTCTGTTTATCTTATTCTTTGTTTTTTATGTGGCTGTCAAGTATTTTTTTACACTTTTGACAATATTAGTATGATTATAGGAAGTTTAATAGATTTGATATGTTTCTTTATGTAGAGAAGGCAATTGACAAGGAAAATAAGCACTGAACACTTCAAATTTTAACCCATTTTAATTATTGTATTTCATTGTAATTAGTTGAAGCATGAGATTGGGTAATGTTTGTATTTAAGCCATTTGAGGCAATAATGAATAGTTCTGATGAAGTCTACACAGGGTAGATGAAAGCACTTAACTCTTGTAACTCTTGTGAAAGTAACGTATTTTTAGTATTTTATTATCTTAATAAACGGATTTACTGGAAATCGGTTGGTGTTCAGTGCTAATATACGTACAGTCTGGGAGCAGACATTGGTGTTATCTTGTTATATTGTTGACCATTGCAGGCAGAATTATCTTCTACAGCTTCTATAGGGTATCAGACAAGTTAAATTTCAGATGAAACCACAAAAAAGAAAAATGATAACTAAACAATCAATGATAGGAACCAAAAAATGTTTTAAAAAGTATGTATAAACTTTATTAACTCTAGCACCTCGGCTGATACACAGCCTTCAAAAAACATTAACAAACAGCATACAAAAATACACCCATCAATTATAGAATTACCAATAAAATTACAAAGCTAATTGAATAAGCACTCTTCAATTGCAGTCTAAATTGAGACCAGAGGGACATAAGGTGCTAAACTTTAAAATAAAAATAGCTTCCTTATACATTAATTTTCTTTTATAACCACATTTAGAACAAAATTTCTTCTGTACTTTTTCTAAAATTGTTGCCTTTAGTTCACTTGGATTAGAATCATGGAATTGTGCAAAATGACATGCTATAGGACTTTCAGTCTTGTCTTATCTAATATTTTGCACATGTTCTTGTAATCTAGTTTTAAATTTTCTGTTGCAGCCTGGTATGTTAACTGTCCCTATATACATAGTGATCTGGGCCTTAGATAGTCCCTTGAGAACTTCTTTTTTAAACACCTTTATTGAATTATCACTTGAGGCAAGGCAAACATACATTTAAGAAAACAAACCATATTAACATGTTCCCAGTTGCAGACATTTATGCATCACATATTTTCTTTTGTATAACTATCATCAATCCCATATTTCATAAATTGCTCAGTTTCTGCCTTCTCTTAAATATCACTCCACACCCAAAATGTTATTCTGCATGTATTTGTTCTGCAATTTCTATTTTTTCTATCTAATTTGCCCCTAAGCTTTTCTAAAGATCCCACTTCCACTTATTTTATCTATGTTACAATATTCAATAGTTGAAATATAATTGTTTAGACTTCAATTTCCATTTTTTTAGTAATTGCTTTTTTGCCAGCCACCAGAATTTAACTTAACAAAGCCTTACTATATTTAGGCAATTCAGCTCCTATATCTCTACTAAAAATAATTTACTTAGTTACACCCATTGGGTCAACCAATATTTCTGACAGAGTACTGAGGAGGGAATTTTTAAAGTCTACTAATTCACTGCACTCCCAAAGCATAAGTTCCCATTTACCCTTTTCTGTTACACCTCTAAGATTTGACACCTACCTGAGGGAAAATACTTTGGAGTCTGCTTGGGTATAAAAGCACCCATGCAAACACTTCCAAGCAAAAATCCTAAATCTTCTTGACTTTGTTGCATATTTGGGAGCCATGCACATGTCCTTCCATTGTTTCTTTATGAATTGCTTATCCAATATCTCTTACCAATCTTTTCTAATCTTCTCTTCTGATTGGTTCCTATAGATATTGGATAATATTTTTATGGCCTGCTAATCATCCTTTTTTTAACTGCGGCTTCTGTTCTGGATTCAACTAAAAACTCTAACAGAGCAAGTCTTTCACTTGGAATTCCCCTATCCCTTTCTCTTTGTCTATACTCTGATATCAGCCCCTGATAGGGAATGCACTGTCTAGCCTGCAGTCCAAATGTCTTCTTAGCCTCTTCCTTTTCTATTATCTTTACCTCTCTAGTAAAAACAGGCACAGCAGGAAACCATAAAAGCCGGCAAAAAATGAATACTGTCACACCAATACGGAATAAAATAAAGAAAAAAACTTTAATGTGAGCGCTTTCGGCAAGCACATTAACTTGCCTTCTTCAGACAAACAGTTATAAAACAGTTTTGGTTCTCCTTATATACTGTTCAGCTGAGTAAATTGATGAGTCAGCCTACTTAACAAGCAGGAAAATTTTAAAGTAGCCTCGCCACACAACATAAAATAAACCATAAGTTGCTATATAAATCTTATTCTCATAAAGGAATATATGTCAGACACCAATAAATATTATAAACACATAACAATGTTTCAACAAAATTACCAAATTATTAACTAAAAACTATAAACTTAAACAATGTATATATATATATATATATATATATATATATATATATATATATATATGAGTATAAAAATATGGTAAGTGAAACCATAAATAAAAATTAACATAAACAGTAAATCCAAAAATCTATCTAAATGAACCAGAAATGTATATGTATGTGTAAACCCTTTAATGTCATCGTTTAAGGGCCAAATATCTCAACATACATTTGATAGAAAGGCTCTCATTCAAACCCGGAAAGACTTGTGCTCTAGTCTTAATCTGTCATATAAGCTCATCAATTTCCAAAAGGACTTGCCACGGTCCTCCCCTAATATCAATGCTCCTGTGTTGTAAAACTGCAAATTTGAAAGCATGATCAAGATAGTCTAAAATGTGTTTGGCCAGTGCATTGTTAGAGTCATTCCTACTTATAGCATAACAATGTTCATAAATACGTTGTTTTAGTTTCCTTTCCGTTTTGCCAATGTAGAATGCATCGCATGAAGTGCACAAAGACACATATATATATATTTATACATTGTTTAAGTTTATAGTTTTTAGTTAATAATTTGGTAATTTTGTTGAAACATTGTTATGTGTTTATAATATTTATTGGTGTCTGACATATATTCCTTTATGAGAATAAGATTTATATAGGTTCATAGGTTCATAGGTTCATACTAGGCTATCTGCCCAAGGGCATTTATAAGCCTAGCCAGAGTTTTGTGGCTTTCGCCACCCCTTTAGTTTGGAGGATACTATGCCCATTATTTTGCTGTGCCTCTGTCAAGCAGTGACACTGATATAATCCCTGGGGTATATCTGCGATCTCCCATCCATTGGTCAAGATTTCTCTTGAATAAAGCCAGCGAGGTGCTCTGCCTCACATGTACCGGGATTTTGTTCCACAGCATAGGGAGTCTCTGGGTGATGAATCTGTCCCTCCAGCAGGTCCTATTAATAACCGTGTCGAGGTTTAAGTCTCCCGCCCTTGTAGTTCTGAGGGATCTAGATTTTTTGAGGTGAAGCATGTTCATCAATTCTGGGTATGACATGGCCTTGTATGTCAGGCACAGGTCACCTCTGAGCAGACGATAAGCGACTGAGTAGAGCTGAAGTTCCTTCAGTCAGGCAGCATAGGACATATTTTTGAGACCCTTTATCCTTTTGGTGAGGAACTTTTGGTGTACAACTTATGGTTTATTTTATGTTGTGTGGCGAGGCTACTTTAACATTTTCCTGCTTGTTAAGTAGGCTGACTCATCAATTTACTCAGCTGAATAGTATATAAGGAGAACCAAAACTGTTTTATAACTGTTTGTCTGAAGAAGGCAAGTTAATGTGCTTGCCGAAAGCGCTCACATTAAAGGTTTTTTCTTTATTTTATTCCGTATTGGTGTGACAGTATTCATTTTTTGCCGGCTTTTATGGTTTCCTGCTGTGCCTGTTTTTACCAGTTTTAGTTTTTGTTTGTGGTTTGTTTGATCTTTACCTCTCTAGTTATTTACTAATGATAACCACAAAGCAGGAACTGCAAACAGACCAGAACCACAAAAACAAGCAGCAGTCACAAAGACAGACCTCTCGCCACCAAGAAATAAAGTCAATCACGTTTATTGTAAAAAATATATTGTGGAAAGGCTTCCAAACAACGTGCTTTTGGTCTTGTTTGGAAGCCTTTCCACAATATATTTTGTACAATAAACGTGATTGACTTTATTTCCTGGTGGCGAGAGGTCTGTCTTCGTGACTGCTGCTTGTTTTTGTATTTACTAATGATACCTTAGTTCCTTTGCCAGTTTTCTTCAGAACATTGCAGTCCCTCTTGCCTATTCTCTGTACCCCTAATTGCACTCTTCCCTTTCTGCAAAATCTCCTTTCTCCATTGTCATGTTGGCTTAGTTTTTAGAATACTTTCTGCTACTTTGTGACTACAACATTCTGTAAGGTGTTGTTATGCTCCTTAAGTATCTGCATCCAATGTCCCACTCTCTCCTGATTTCTTGAATAACCCCTACACGCACTTCATCATTATCCCTTTCTACTTTGAAACAAAGCATTCTACTCATGCTAAGTATATGAGCCTTAAATGTTTGGCTCTAAAATATCCCATCAAATCAGATAATCCTAAACCACCTTGTTCTATGGGGATGATTAACTTATCCCACTTGATTCTTGCCTTCCTCTCTCACCAGATAAATCCCTTCAACTCTTTTTTAATTATTGTCCACAACTTCTCCTCTGGTTGATAAAAATATGTCTGACCTGTATGTAAAAGTAAAGGGACTAAACATTTTCACTGCTTGTATCTTGCTATCCATATCCTTAAACAAAAGCTTCCAATTTCTCAATTTTTGAATTATCCTAAGCTAACAAAACAGAATCCTTTTTAATTCATACTTCTAAATACTTCATTTTATGTTGTCCCCATAAATATGGGAATTGCTGGACCAATTCATAGTTTATAGCTATGAAACTTAGGTAAAATGTTCCACAACACTGATTTTATCAGATGCAAAATAATATGTCCATAAATACAGCCATCTTTTCTTGATTACCATACCAATTACATCCTTGAATTTCTGAGTCTCATCTCTTTGCCAATGGTTCTAAATATAAAGCAAATAAAGGAGAAAATAGACACCGCTGCCCAGTCCCTCTGTTTGGACACATCTTGTCACAGACGAACATCCCCTCTTTAATTGTTGCCTCTGAGCTCTCACATATACTCCTAATTAACCTTATTATTGTATCAGGGAATGCAAACACTTCCATTGCCCTACTCATAAAATCCCAGTTTACTCTGTCGAATGCTTTCCCTGCATCAAGACCCACCAACAACAGTGACATTTTCTTATATTCTTCTTCTTTTATCATTGTTCTTTAAATGTTGTCAAATGTTTGCCTCCCCTCCACAAAACCACTCTGATCCATACCTGTCAACTTTGGCAACACCAGTGTCATTCCAATAAGTATTATAGACATAAACACTTTATAACCATGGTTTAAAATTGAAATGGGCCTATGTGAAGCTGGGTCTGATTGGTGTTTCCAGTCACCAACAGTTTTCATCCAGGAAGTTAGTGCGTCCCTTCCTTTTAAAATATCGTCAAGCAAAACCTTCCTGATCTTTAACACTGTCTTCCCGAATAACTTCCAAACTTCCACAGGAATACCATCTATTCCTACAGTCTTTCCTATAGATTGATTATGTGTCACAATCTTAGCCATTAATTGTTGACCCTCATCTATCTCTAACTTTGTCATACTTAAGACTTCCATAAATATTTCTATTTGTGCTGTTTCTTGATTTCCATATTTCTCTGTGTTATACAAATTTTCATAATATTTCCGAAATGACTCTAATACCTCTACAGGATATCTGTTTATTTTTCTTGTAATAGGTTCCCTAAGTTTTATCAACAACCCTGTCTACTTTCTGTTGCCTAAATCATTGGACTAAAAGTCTTTGTGATCTGCAGTTATTATCATAAAGTATTAGCTTAATAGCTAAACTCAAGCATATTGTCTAGGTACTCCCTTATTTCTTCTTCAGTACTCTGCAGTTGCACCTTTTCTTGTTCTATGAGATTCCCCTTATTCTGCAGTACTTTTCTCAGTCCCTGTAAATCATCTGTTGCATCTTATCTATATTTAATTTTCTTTTATGTCTACCCTATTTTTAAACTCCACTTTCATTTTGTCTCAATATCTAGCTATACCTTCTGAAGATATTTATATCTTCCCTAATAACTCTTGAATAATTTCTATTACCCATTCTTTAAATTATTTCTTTTTAAAAGACAAATGGGGAAGTGCCAGTGCCTCATTTTTACTTCATTACCTTGTATTACTTTTCTTGGTGCTTAATCCAAAATAGTTATTGGATGTTTGTTGAAGCTTTCAATTAAATTCCCATGTTCATGTACTTTGGGTAATAATATGCAAATTCTGTCTGAGTTCCTACTACTGAATTCACATCTTTCATACCAAATATATTCCTAACTTTCTTCAGATATCTACCCTCTTTTGTTATATTTTCCCCTTGTAGGTCCCCAAATACATCCTCACTGTTGTAACTCAAGTTCCAATACCCACCTGTAAGTAATATTCCCTTTTGAAAGCTGGTTGTTTTCACACATTTTTCTTAATCTCTATAATAGTGGTTTTAAGCGGAATATAAATGCACACCAGCTTTATCCTCTTCCCTTGCCAGTAGCCTCTTACTACCACAAATCTACCATTATCTTTTGACTTTTTATCACTATAGGAGCTTCTCTAACAATTAGTATAAGTGCTCCTTGTTTCGGTTGTCTCTGAAATTCTGCTGAATGAATAGTGTAGCCATTATGATAAGAAGTTATTATTCCTACCTATTATATATGGATCTATATTATAAGATCAACATTTAAAAACATCGAACAACATATGGTCGATGTCTTCAAACATTGAACTTATAAAAAGACAAAAAAAAAAAAAAGAAAAACATACCCCCATACCCCCCACTACTTAAATATACCAACTCTGAGACTGCACTACATTGCAGTAAACAGAAATCTCCCCTTAAGGAGATGTCCATTTACACACTCGCGATTCTGAGCATTTTATATTCTCATGCCGGCAATGTCAGATTCAACATTGTCGGCTTTCGAGAATATAATATAGACCCTTATATATGACAGCTTTTTTAAATGTCTATTTCCAGCTTTTGTGTTACATGCACTCACTAATGATTGACAAGTTTGTATTTTATCCAGTTGTTTCCTGGGTGGGAGGTTGGTGTGATGGTTAAGGTGCTTGCCTTAGAAATACATGTGCAGGGTTTGATTCTCACATGGGGTAATTGGCTAGGCTTAAAATGGCCCATGAGGCAGTTTGCCTAGAACTAAACTATGATCCTATGATTTCCATTTGAATCTATGTCACGTTTTACAGGGCTTTTTGTTTTAATAAAAACCCTCAAAAAACATATCCTAGAATAACACCAGAACCTATTAACTTAAAACAAATGTACAAAACTATATTCTTCTTCAAATAATGATGTGTAACCTTCCTGATAGGAACAATTGTTCCAAATTGACAACTGCACCTCTAGAGACATTACCTAACCTAAAATTAAGGTTAACCAGGCTGAGGTGCATATTGCAGCCTGTGCTCCTATTTGCACTAATTGCTGTCTGTTCTTGACTTATCTTTATTCTCCTCCCAAATGTGAAAAACAAATTGTTGCTTTCAGAAAATATTAACTTTTAGCCTTAAGAAAAAGTGCACTTGCTGTCTTCAAATATAAATAAATTATACATTGTTCTTGTAAATACATTGAAGTATTCATGCTCCGGGAAAGCTACTAGCTCTTATTCACTTCCAATAATTTCAAACTTTATTTTTTACTAAGCTGATTACCCCATACCTATTCATTTTATGATGCCCTCAGCAATCAATGGCCAGAACTCTCGAGATTTGTTGCCTGCACCTGTATTCTGCTTCTCTCCATGGAAACATAAGAACATAATGTACAGCTCCCTCAGCTGCACACTTCTCAACTCAAAGTGAACATTTATTTGGTAAAGGAAAACTTTTCATTACTTTCACAGTGTTCTCTTATTTTTAAAGGCCACACTCTTACAAAAATGTTATTAGATTAATCCAAGGACATTAATCCAAAGATTCTTGGGAGATTTGGGGGAGAAGGGTTAGGTGTAGGAATATGATATGAGAATATTGGAGGGGAGAGGGAGGTGAAGATTGAACTAAATTTGTCTGCTAGTAGATTGGCTTTGTCCTCTGGGTCTGGGTATGTGATATTATTTACTATTAACTATGCACAGTTCTGGGCATTATTTCTAAGATTTTTAATATAATTAAAGAAGGCTTTGTGGTTATCCTTCACCTGGGTTGCTACTTTGACCTTATATCTGGCTATGGTTGATTTAATTATGACTAGAGTTCCTTGTTTAGTTTGGCAAGCACATTTCTGGCATCTTGACAGTTAGATATATTTTTTGTATGCACTAATTTTTTTCTTTTGTTATAGATCTGTTTATATTTGCGTTCCACCATAGGGGTTTATTTTTGAATTTGACATTATATTTATTTTAGACAAGACCAGATGCATCTATGCTGTTCTGTATATGTTCATAGAATTTGGTACTCAGGCAAAAGTGGTGTTAATGGTGTTTTTATGGCATCACAAAAAGGGTGCCAGTTCTTGGATGAGTTAAAAAATGTTAGTGTGACTATGATGTAAGACATTAAGTCAGTCCATTGTCAATTGTCTTATAAGAATGATGAATATCAAACAAGGCTACTTTTATGGGTCTGGAGCATTTCTCCTTGGGCCTCTGCTGAAAACTGGCTTAGTTCCAAGTCGAAGTTTCCCAGTAAACAAATGCTAAATAAATAAATCTAGTATTGTGAGACAAGAAAGTCTGTGTATCTAGAATGTATACACTAGTGTCCACAACTACAAGTCAATTGCTAGTGTTAGTCTTCATAAAGTATACCCCTTCCATAGATTGCAATTGTTTTAGGGCTAATGCCTTATTAGTTATCAAACTAAAGAACATTTAAGCAGATGGATTAACCAGTAAATGTTTAACATCTGTATCATCACAGGCTTGAGCAAACAATATAGTAAGAAACTAATGGGGAGCAAGTTTAAATGTACTCATTTTCTCCAAAAAAAAAAAAACATTTCTAGCACACGTTATTGTTATATCCTGGTAAATAAGGAGACCACACGGTTCTGGAGTTGTAAGGCCTTTCTTTATTCAGAACCTCCAGGTGCGCACCCATGTTACATATTCACAACTCATAGCCATACTACATACACCGGAACCAACGAGTGACCAGAGAATACAGAACCAACACTACATGTTGTTAATTCCCCATAGCGCCCCCACAGCACAATAACAACATTACCTGCCCGATACTACATTCCTCCCCTCTTAAGCTATTGACATACGCCTCCTTACATAAGAGAAACGAGGGAGCAAGCCAAAAAAAACAATCCCTCCAGTCACTTAATTTCTAAATAACCGGCAAGTTATTAAACGGTTACCATACAAGCAAGTTATGTTGTTCTTCTAACCTATACATAAACTTTTAACACTGATAGTCCTTCAAGTAACTAGGTTTAACCAGTGGACGCTTAGAACGGCGCAATGGTACCACCCTAGGTGACTCCTGTGTCACAGTTACCACCTCTGGTACCGGTGTGTCCATCCCTGGTTTGGTCCTCAGGAACCCCTCCTTCCAAGTCCCGGTGGTCTTCCTCGGCCCCCAAGATCGGAGATCCTCCTGCCGCTGCGAGCCCTTCTCCCGAAACTAACGGTATTTCCGGGGCTTGCAGTTCCATGAAGTCCTTCTCCTGTTCACTCCGCAGAATCTGGTCCACATGTCTCCTGACCACAAAACCTCCATTCAACCTCACCTGGTACGACAGTGGACCGGTCCTCTTTACAATGAACCCTGGAATCCATTTAGGTCCATAGCTGAAGTTTCGAGTCATCACTGCATCTCCCACCAGGAAACTTCTCCCTCTCCGTCGTCGATCCTGATGTTCTTTTTGCCGCCATTGTGTCCTCTCTACCTTAGCTCGGATGTTTGGATGCACCAGATCCAATGTTGACCTTAATCTCCGTCCTTGCAACATCTCGGCAGGTGACAAGCCGGTGGTAGACTGGGGTGTAATGCGGTAGCTGAATAACACCCTTGACACTTTTGCTGCCATACTTCCGTCTCCAGCCTTTATCATCATTGCTTTAAAGGTCTGGACAGCCCTTTCAGCACAGCCATTTGAAGCCGCATGGTATGGTGCTGATGTGACGTGTACGATGCCATTTTTTTTCAGAAACCCCTTGAACTCTTCACTCATGAAACATGAAGCATTATCTGATACAATAGTCTCTGGTAGTCCTTGGCTACTGAAACTCTTCCTCAGGCATTCAATGGTAGTGGTGGAAGTGGTTGTTTTAACTGGATAGGCATCCATCCATTTAGAATGAGCATCCATTATTATCAAAAACATTGCCCCCATAAAAGGTCCTGCATAGTCTATATGAAGTCTCTGCCAAGGTCTACTCGGCCACTCCCATGGGTGTAGTGGTGCCGCCACAGGTAAGTTGCGATGTTGCTGACAAATGTTACACTCTTTCACAGCGACTTCAATGTCGTGGTCCAACTTTGGCCACCAGAAATAACCGTGCTAAGGCCTTCATTCGGGTGATGCCCACATGACCCTGGTGCAGCTGTTGTAAAAGTGCACGTCTTCCTGGGGGCGGAATTATCACTCGTGCCCCCCACAACACGCATCCATCTTGCACACTCAGCTCTGTTTTCCTCACCTCATAAGGCCGGAAAACTGGATCAGGTTGTTGTGTTGTCCAGCCTTGCTGGACCCACTGAAACACTCAAGCCAACACCGGGTCTTTTCGTGTCCATTCGCTCAGTTCCCTTGCTGACACCAACGTGATGTCCTCCATCATCAAAACTCGGTCCTCCGTTTCCTCTTCCTTGAGATGCCCCGGTAGCGGCAGTCGGCTCAGCGCGTCCGCATTGCTATGGTGTTTCCCAGGCTTATAAACAATCTCATATTCATAAGCTCACAATGTTACAGCCCATCTCTGAATGCGGAGAGAAACCATCTGAGGTACGGCTTTCATCTCGTTGAACAGTGACAACAAGGGCTTATGATCGGTGCAAACAGTAAACTTCCTGCCATAAAGGTATTTGTGGAACCGCTTAATTCCAAAAATTACAGCCAAACCCTCTTTGTCTAGCTGGGAATAGTTGGACTCCGCTGGTGTCAAGGTTCGTGACATGAACCCAATGGGTCTTTCTTGTCCATCTGGCATACGGTGTGCCAACACGGCCCCTAACCCATAAGGTGAGGCATCACATGACAAAATTAAGTCCTTATGACTATCGTAGTGCACCAAAACCTCTGAGGACTGCATTAGTTTCTTGGACTGCTCAAACACTCTGTCCTGTTCCTCCTGCCACGTCCACAGGGTCTCCTTCCTTAATAGTGTATGTAAAGGAGCTAACAGCGTTGACAGATTTGGTAGGAACCTGTTATAATAGTTAAGTAAGCCTAAGTAGGCCTTCAGCTCCGTAACATTGGTGGGTGCAGGTGCCTGTTGGATGGCTTTTACCTTGTTTGGCAGAGGGTGTAGGCCCGATGCATCCACCTTGTAACCCAGGAACTCGGCTTCCTTTTCCATGAAAGCACATTTACTCCGCTTCACCCGCAGACCAGTCTCTCGCAGTCGCCTCAGCACCTCGTTCAGAGTCTCCAGATGCTCGCGATTGTTCCTACCCGTCAACAGGATGTCGTCCAAATACACAGCCACCTTCGGAATTCCTGCCACCAGTCCTTCCATTATTCTCTGGAAAATAGCTGGACTAGAGGAAACCCCAAAGGGTAAACGATTTACTTGGAACAAACCTTTGTGTGTGTTAAGGGTGACATATGGCTTTGACCCTTCCTCCAGCACAACTTGTTGATATGCATGACTGAGGTCCAGTTTGCTGAACCTTTCACCTCCCGACAGCTTTTCAAACACATCCTCCACCGTTGGTATTGGATACTGCTCCAGCTTCGAAACTTGGTTCACTGTTAGCTTATAGTCCCCACATATGCATACCGTATCATCTGGCTTTAATACTGGCACAATGGGTGCCGCCCATTCCGAAAACTTTACTGGTTCAATTATACCTTGCTTGGTGAGTCGCTCTAACTCAGTCTCCCCTTTCTTCTTCATTGCGTATGGTACGGGTCTGGGTTTGTAAAATCTTGGCGTTGCATTTTCTTCGACGTGTATCTTTGCTGGTGGACCCCTCCAGGTACCCAGTTCCTCTTTGAACACTTCTTCGTTGTTCTCCAGCACCTCTTGCAATGTCAGCATATGCTGTTCTACTTTATGGAGCTGTAGACAGCCCATTTCCAGCTCCTTTAGCCACGCCCGGCCTAACAGGTTTGGTCCATTACCTGCCACCACCATGACTGGCAACTGTTTGACTTTGTCTTTATGTGTTACAGTTACTTTTGCCATCCCTAGTGTGGGAACTGTTTCACCTGTATATGTTTTCAAAGTCACTGAACAGTCCTGCAGCTCCTGAGCTTCTTTTAGCCATAACTTCCCATACTCAGCCTTTGACAGCATTGTCACACTACATCCAGTATCCACTTCAAACTGCACCATTTTACCATTTAAGTCCAACTGGGTTGTAATGGGATCGACTCTTACCAACCTTGCCTCTTTCATGTTAAACATAGTAAACACTTCCTCTTCTTCCCTGGTTTGTTGATCTGTACCTTCACGCATATGGTGTGCATACTGCAGTTTTATTTTCCGGTTTCCCTTCCTGTCCGTTATACAGTTCTTTTCCTCCCCCTTTTTCTGCTGGTCCCTAGAGGGCGTTGACCTGCACATCTTCTTCACATGGCCCTTTTTTCCGCAAGCATGACATTTTTCATTTAAGAAACGACAGTTCCGTGACAAATGTTCACCGCCACACCTGTAACAGGCATACTGACCAGACTTCCCTTGTGATTTATGCTCCATGACCACTTTATGCACTGGCAGTGGGGTAGCACTCCTGCTCCCAACCCCTTCGATTGCTCTTGGTTGTAAATCACGAATGTCTTTATTCGCTGTCTCGATGGCCTGTGCCAACTTCAAGGCCTTTTCAAACGACAACTCAGGCTCCGCTAATAATCTGCGTTGTATGCGGTCATCTGCAATGCCACATACGAGCCTATCACGTAGCATTTCTGTCAGTCTGTCACCATAATTACAGTGTTGCGCCAGCTCCCTCAGCACTGCAACATACTCCATTACCGTTTCATTGGCTAGTTTAGTCCTTGAATTTAACTTGAACCTTTGGACTATTTCACTCGGCTTCGGGTTATAATGTGACTGAAGCAAGCTCGTCAACTCCGTGAACGATTTATCCCCTGGTTTATCAGGACTCAATAAGTTCCTCATCAGACTGTACGTCTTGCTGCCCACCGAGCTCAGCAATATGGCCCGCTTCGCCCGTCCATTATCTGGTTTGCTTCAAAAAAATGTTCCAACACTTCACAGTACTCCTCCCAGGTCTGTGTCTGACAGTCGTATGCAACCAGCGACCCTAACATGGAAACAGACATAACTCCGGCAGCCCCAGTTTCTTCGTCGTCCGACATTAACTGCACCCCACCGTTTTCACTCTTAACGGACTCGGAGGCATCCCATCCTCGTCGCCAATATGTTATATCCTGGTAAATAAGGAGACCACACGGTTCTGGAGTTGTAAGGCCTTTCTTTATTCAGAACCTCCAGGTGCGCACCCATGTTACATATTCACAACTCATAGCCATACTACATACACCGGAACCAACGAGTGACCAGAGAATACAGAACCAACACTACATGTTGTTAATTCCCCATAGCGCCCCCACAGCACAATAACAACATTACCTGCCCGATACTACAGTTATACATGTTGCAAAACATACTGTACATTAAGTTTTCTCACCTAAAGCCTTAATTCAGTAAGTATACTTGTCATATTTGCTCTAGAAGAACTTAGAGTAAAGAACGGATCTTTGAGAAGTAGCTGTGTTTACTGTGCAGTTAACATAGAATTTAAATTGAAAATAGGAACTTTCACTTACATCAGTTCCATTTACTGCCAGCTCCATTCCCAAAGAAATAGTTGTATTATGTCATGTAGGAATGGACCCCCTATTGAAAGCTCATTTGTTAACTCTTCATTTGATTCAATTGAAAATATTTTTACATGGAAATTGGGCAAAACGTCTGCTGTTGTCCTGACTGCTAATTGAGCTGAGTGCCTCAGTGTCGGGGTGAGTTCATAAGTTCATAGGTTTCTGCTAAGAAGAAGACCAGTTAAGCCTTTGTAAGCAGTGGCATTGCAGTCCCTCTGGTATGCATCCACTAGTTACTCCCCTTGTCCATAAGGAACAGGGAAACTAAGCTTGGGTGATTTTGTGCTTTCCCAGATTTGAAACTAGTAAGAGATGTATTTTCTTCTACAGAAAAGAACACTTTTTTCTAGAGGTGGGAAATTCTTTGAAAGTTATGTCTATCATGCCAACAAGTCCTATTTATGTTATAATATAGATTTAGGTTCCGTGAACTTGTATTTATGTTACTATTAGTTTTATGAATATGTAATAGATCAAGGAGGCTTAGATTACTTAAAGCTTTGTAGGCCAAGCACAGAGCCCTCTGCAGGAGTCTGTAGGAGACAGAGAAGAGTGGCACAACTTTTAGACAATCTGGGTAACTTAGAAAGTCCATACTCACGTTTTTATTTTTAATGAGGAACTGCTGTTTTTTTTTTCACATTTGAGCAGGTGTTTGGATAAGTACTTACTGAAGGAAACACTGTATTCTGGAATAGGCCTGATGAAGGTGGAATAGAGGGAAATTAACTCTTTTGACCAAGAGTAGATACCCTTGGTAATTAGCTGAGCAAGGTAGAAGTCTTTCCTAATGGCAGATGATACATGGTGATAAAAGGAAAGTTTGTTATCAATTAAGGTGCCTAGATCTCTAGTGACTGCACCTTCTTTAATGGGGTTATTATTTATAATATACAAGTGCGAGAATTCCTGTTTCTTAAATTGTAAGTCTGTACATTGCAACATTTTTTGATGTTCAGCTTTAGACTTTAAACTATGATCTTGGCATCAGAGTTTATCCAAGCTATGCCCTCTTGGAAAATCTGAGTGCCTTCAGGGGCTGCCAAAAATGGGGCAGAGACAAACCGAACACCCTTATATGATCTAGAGATGTCAGGTGGTATGCATTGTGTGCTGTTCTGAAATTTGGTGACCCTTAGTCTAACGTGAGCTGTATGATATATTAAGATATGTGTGTGTATATATAATACATATATATATATCTATATCTATATATATATATATATATATATATATATATATGTGTGTGTGTGTGTATATGGTTCTACCTGACTTCATCGACACGCTGAATCGACAGCAGCAATCGGAAGCCGCAGAAGAGCCGAAGTGCAGAAGACCGACGGGACCCAGAAGATCGACAGTGCAGAAGACCGACCCGGGCGGATGAAAGCACCGGCGCTGAGGATGCCGAAATGGGAAAAGGCTGTGTAAGTATGCAGTAGTGACAGACGGACGGGTGGGGTCTAAGTGTGGATAGGGGTGGTGAGTTAGGGTTAGGGAGGGTCAGGTAAGTGTCTTGGTAGTGATTGTGTTTGGGTTAGGGGGGGATAAGTGAGTTAGGGTTAGGGAGGCGGTCAGGGTAAGTGGTGGGTAGTGATTGTGTTTGGGTTAGGATAAGTGAGTTAGGGTTAGGGAGGGGTCAGGTAAGTGTGCGCAGTGATTGTGTTTGGGTTAGGGGCGGATAAGTGAGTTTAGGGTAGGGGGGGTCAGGTAGTGTAGGAAGTGGTGTGGGACCTTAGGGTTAGGGTTTGGGACAGGGTTGGAGGTAGTTGTGTATGTGAGGTTTAGTGTCGGTGTGCAGGGATTTTGGAGTGCTTGTGTTGTGTATGTGGTTTTGGATGGGGAATGTGTTTTGTTTGTTGTTTGTGGTTTGTGAAGTGTATATGGTTTGGTGTTTGTGTACCGTCGGTTTATTTCGCTGTCGGGTATGTGTGATTTTTTTTGTTTTGGTTCGGTGGGTTATGTGGTTTCGTTATGCGTTTTTTGTGTTTTTGTTTTTTGTGAAGTCAGGTAGAACCGGTATATATATATATATATATATATATATATATATATATATACATAGATATATATATATATATATATATATATACATACACACACACACACACACACACACACACACACACACACACACACACACACACACACACACACACACACACACACACACACACACACACACATAGATATATATGTATATATATATATATATATATCAGAAAATCCAAATCCCATCGAGCTACGCGCTTGAGAGACTTGAACCTCAGCACTGAAATAAATAGGACATGCTGGAGGGACAGATTCATAACCCAGAGGCTCCCTTCACTCTGGAATAAAATCCCAGTCCAGGTTAGGCAGAGTCCCTCATTGACTCTCTTCAAGAGGAATCTTGATGAGTGGATGGGAGATTGTAGGTTTACCCTGGGTATCACTTCTGTGTCACTGTTAGACAGTGGCACAGTATACTAACCTCGAAAAAGGGCATAGCAAAATAAATTTAAAATGGGTGGCGAAAGCCAAACACATTCTGGCTAGGCTTATAAATGCCCTAGGGCAGATAGCCTAGTATGAACCTATGAACCTATGAACCTATATATATATATATATATATATATATATATATATATATATATATATAAAATATACAAGGGGGCAGGGAAGCACAGCAGATAGTGCAAAAGCAGTACAACAGAGTATAATATAGAGTAGTACAGTAGCTGTATGGAGCATTGAAAATAATTACAAGTCACTGCAATACATTGTATCTTCAGTACACTGCAGCAGTATACAGGACAGTACAATGTAACCTACTTAATCTGGTTGACTAGCAAAATGCAGTACTACTCAATATTGTTAAATATATTACAAAACAGCAGAGTTCATTAGCAGTATAGTATAAAGCAATACAGTATTTTAATGATCGAATGAACATCAGACTGAGATGTCACAGCACAGTAAAGTCATTATATTCAAGGAGTCAACAGCACAAGAGTGCCAGAGCATCTGGCAGGAATATTAGAATTCAGTACTAATTATTGATGTAAGGCAGGGTAGCAAACACAGATGCTACAGTACAATAATCCAAAGTACTGTGGATACAGATGTATCCAAGTCACTTTGCTATGGTTGATGCAACAGGCAAAATGTCCCAAGATTCTGTAATTTATTTAATACAACAAGCAAACTGTTATAAGCCATGGATGAGGGGAAGACGGTGCACACCAGCTACCTTTACCTGGCTAAAGCCTTTGATACTATTCCCCAGTTGGGTATAATAGATAAACTCTCTCAACTAGGCATCAGTTTGTATGTTACCAGATGGGTAGCAAACTGGCTCACTGATAGAATCTACCTAGACAAAAAAAGGTGAAGTGTACCCCAGGGATTGGTCTTGGGGCCTTCGTTGTTTGGAATATACTTTTCTGAGGTGCAGGCCAAACTCAGTGGGCTATGGCTGACTAAGTTTGCAGCTGACTGCAAGCTGGGTGCTGTCATCAGTTCCCCTAGTGATGTGGGCATCCTCCAACAGGGTCTGACCCAAACATATGAATGGTGCCAGGAACATGGCCTCAAACTAAATGCCAAAAAATGCATCATCATCATCTTCTTTGGGAAGAGCAATGTCCCCATAAATTATCACATTAACAACAAGGTCCTAAGCACACAATCAGTCATGAGGGACTCGGTCACCCAGGTTGATAGCAAACTGACTTTTGGCTACCATATTGCCTCCATTGTACAGAAAGCTCTGTACATGGCCCACCTCATTAGTAAGGGTATCTCATTCAGGGACAAGGTGGTCATAACATTCCTGTATTCTTCCCTTATAAGACCTATTATTGAGTACAATGCCCCTTTCGGCATGTAGTTCATAAAGCACATGCAGCAGCTGGAGAGACGACAGAGGTTCCTCATCAGGAGAATCCAGGGCCTCAAACATCTACCCTACAAAGATAGGCTAAAGGCCCTGTTCCTCTACTCAGGCTCATACAGACTCCTCAGAGGTGACCTCTGTTTGGCATACAAAGCAATCTCAGACCCCGCCCTGATGGGACTGCTGCATGTCAACAAGTTAAACTCCACTCAAGTAACCCACATGCACAACCTCAGCCTGGTCTGTGACATCAATAGGTCTTGTTGTTGGGACAGATTTGTTCCCAGAAACTCCCCCATCTGTGGAATAGACTCCCTCTTCACGTCAAGCAGAGTACCTCATTAACCCTTTTAAATGCAACATAGATAACTGGATTTGAAACAGAAAATATACCCCTGGGATTCCACCTGTGTCCTTGCTGGACAGGGGCATCGGGTGCTGACTTGACAGAACAAGGGCTAAATTCTTGGCTAGGCTTGTAAGGGCCTCAGGGCCAATAGCCTAGTAATAGCCTAGTAACTTCCTATGATCCTATGATCCTATAAGAGATGTTAGGTACAATAACCATGGGTGGTGCAACAGAATAATTGAGGATCTACAGTAGGCTTAGATGCAGCAGCAGTAAATATGGCACAGATAGTTAGAGCCAAGAAGGTGTGTGAAACAATTACAGCAAGCTTGCATTATAGCAGTGTAGTAAATAGTCAGCTGTACTACATATATAATGCAGCAGGACAGGAAGATACTGTTATAGTATTCCAGGTTAGCAAACAATCATCAGCAGCAGCAGCAAGGATACAGTATAGCAGAACAATTATCAGTCAGCCACATTTCAGATATACATAGCATGGAGCAATAGTTAACAAAGTTAAATCCAGTATCATCAGCTAGGTGGTGTACTAGTCCAGGGAGTAGGGGTTGGGAGGAATAGGACAGTTACCAACATGAGTACCTGCTGCTGATCTATGCATTCTGACATCTTGTCGTATTTTCCACAAACCACTGTGCTATGCACAGCTCTTCTCAGATGCTGAGGGACTGTTTTTCAATCATATCTGCTAGAGGAGTTCATGGCAGGTTGGTTGTTTTGTTGTTTTTGATTGGTTTGCAGCCCATTATAGTAGATTGGTGGCATCCACAGACATGACAGGTTTAAAACAGACTGTAGTAGCACACAGGCCCGTTCAAAGTTTCCTCTGCTATGTAACCAGTACTAATGCAAGCCAGAATTAATAGCAACAGTAGCTCCTACTCTAACCAAGAGGGAGCCAGTTATACCGGATTCAGATGCACAATTACCACAGCACAAAAACAGAGCATTTAAATCAGCACTAACACACTGTAATGTGTAAAGTACAAGAAAAAAGGTTATTACCAGATGCTTTGGGACTATTTTTCAGTCAAATCTGGTAGTAACGTTCAGGGCAGGTTGGTCATGTCACAAGCTAACATAAAAGAGTTGTGGCATCTGCATATATCTCAACTGTCCACATTTTCACAGAATGTTCACATTTTGTCTGCTGCTCATAAAATTTGCTTTCTAACAAATCATTGAAGACTGATGTCACTAAATAATGACAGACATTTCTGATTTCATACCTTTCAGAAAATGTGTGAAAATGCTAAACCTGTTCTAACAACTTTCTAAATTTATATTAGCAGTATTTAAACATTTTCCCTATTTTGTGGTCTTTGTCTCCCATTATGTTTGGCTTAGTCCAGAATTCTTACTCCAAGAGGTTGCGAGGTATGGGCATCTACAAGCACAGCAAGCTTAAAGCACACCACCAGAGGACACAGGCCAATAAATTGTTTACACTGTAACAGCAGAGAAGTTCCTACTCTCTTTAAGGGAACTAGCTACAGCTAGGCTAATTTTAAATGCAAAATTACCAAGGCACAAAACAAAGCTTTTAAATCATTACTAGCACATGCTAATATATGAAATAAGTGCAGAAAGGTTTACTACCCAGAAGTTGTAGGACTGTTTTCAGTCAAATCTGTTAACAAGAGTTCAGTGTAGGTTGATTAAGTCACAGCCCAGCACAATAGAGCTGCAGCATCCAAGAACACATGTTTAAAGTAGACCACTAAAGTTTATACAGTATTATACCATGACCCCCCCCAAAACGTGCACGCTGATTGGCCAGCGTGCACATTGTAAATCGAGTTATACTAATGGAAAAAGGTCCGGTCGCCCGGACTTTTTTCCATTAGTATAACTCTACTTTTAAAACACTGTCTCGCTATGTTAAATGGGTTTAACATAGCGAGACAGCTTTAAAATAAGCAACGGAGATCTCCGTTGCTTATTTTAAAGCTGTCTCGCTATGCTAAACCCATTTAACATAGCTTGAAAGGTTTTAAAAAGGCAACGGAGAAAGCTAGAACTCCCTTGCTTTTCACTGTCTCGCTATGTTAAATGGGTTTAACATAGCGAGACAGGTTTAAAATAAGCAACGGACATCTCCGTTGCTTATTTTAAACTGTCTCGCTATGTTAAACCCATTTAACATAGCGAACAGTAAAAAAGCAACGGAGATCTTGCTTTCTGTTGCTTTTGCTCACAGCTCTGATGTACTGCGCGGCGCGCAGTACATCAGAACTGCCGCGATGCCAGACATCTGCGGAAGGGCAGTAAACAGGCATTATACTATGCCATTATTTAAGAAAAGTAATAGTTTCTTTTCTTAAATAATGTCATGGTATAATAGCAATAACCCACTTCTGGGTGTGGGTAATACTGTATTTACCCATGGTTGGCTTTGTTTGGTCCCTCGGGCTAAGCCCTCGGAACCCAACCACGCCAACCGTGGGTAAATCCAGCATTACCCACACCCAGGCGTGGGTTATTGCTATATTATTCTTTACTTCTAAAAAAAGAAACATATGACAAATCTGATTGGTTACTACTGCAGCAGGGCAATTAGTATTAGATTCATTCTTAAAGGGCAGGCCCATCTTTATAAACCATCTCATTTCATTTCAATATTATAATTTTCTTCTCTAATATAATCTTCAGACATAGCTCTCGACTGTCCCCAGTTTTGCAGAATGTTTTTTTTAAGTCTGCTTCTCATAATATATATATATATATATATATATATATATATATATATATATATATATATATATATATATTGGGCAATAGTTGCAGATTACAGTCAGTAAATAATGACAGAGGAAGCAAACCATGGAGCCAAAGCGAAGTAAATGCTCCTTTGTACAAAGCAAGATATAAAATATAAAAAGTTATTCCTTTGTACAAAACTTTTTATATTTTATATCTTGCTTTGTACAAAGGAGCATTTACTTCGCTTTGGCACCTATTGGAAATAATGACAGGCATTTGAGTTTCAGACATCATATCCTTCAGAGAATTCATGCTAATGCAAATTCTGTTGCCCTGGCAATTTTCTAAGTATATAACAGCAATAATTAAAAACCTGTCCCTGATTTTAGACCTTTGTATCCATTATTTTTTGGCTGTGTCACTGATTCTTAAGCAAATAAGTTGAGAGGTATGTTTTCAGATGACTTTTCCGTTTATCAAAGACAGAATTATATCACTCAATTGATAGAAAAAGGTGTCACTGATTTTATTTTAGTTTCCAGTTCCACAGTGTCATTGTCCAGGGTTGAAATATTTTGCTTATTATGTTTCATCAAAATATTAATTAATTGCAAGTCAGTGTTGTTAAAAAAAAATTACAATTCTACCTAAAACTAGTCAGTCATAGTATCCACATCTTGGAATTTAAATAACCTCCACTCTTTAGGTACCTGTTTAACCCTAACATTGTAGTCAAAGCACAAATTGCCATAAGTTATGGACTTGAATTTCATCAGTTTTTCTCAAGTCTTTCAGCAAAATTATTATATCTAAATGATCCGAGCAAAAAGGCAAATTTCCTCTACCCCTTGCATTCAGTTGCTGATCCATATTAACAAAAGGAATTCAGAACTGACTCCTCCAGCAATTTATATGAAGTTACATGTATCAGTAGCATATCTAAATATGACAGTAAATTATTTTTTATGAGACCCATTGATCCTACTACTATTGAAAAGCTCTGGCTATCCTTCTTCCACATTGCCCTCATTTACTCTGCAAATCCTGGTATTTAATACTATGTGTCCCTCTGTGTGTAAGACACTGTAATCACTGGGTATAATAATTTCAATGATCAATGCTACTTTTGTCTTTTTTTCATGGACCACTATAACTGGTTTTCTCACATCTATTTTCTGAACTGTTTTAATGGGTAATCACATGTGATGTAAACTTCATCATTCTCTATAATGCTTTTTGGTTCTTGTTTCAAATAATTCTCAGCTACTTCAATATTGTCACATTTGTACAAACCCCAGTGCAACAGTCTTGCCACAATATCATGTCTTTCAGTATAGAGTCCCTCTGCCGTGAGTGTACTGCAGTCACTAACAAGATGTGCAACTGTTTCCAGTTCTCTTTTATAGAACCTGCATTTGTCTGTTTCTCTAACATTTTCAGTGGACTTTGTAAACCAGTATGTATGTATGTATGTATGTATGTAGTCCACTGTCCTTGGCCGCCATTATTAGCCTTTCATCTTTTGGTTTCATTTCACCTCTTCTTAACCATTCTGGCATCAAATCTTGGTCAACATGAGGTTAGTCAAGAATACTTGTGTACCTGCCACTGTATTTGTGGAGTTTCCATTTTTTTTCCTTCCCATCTTATCCTTTTCCGTATCTTTTTTTTGGCACATCCAGTTGCTGTCTGATTTTTGTCTACTTCCAGTTTGATTCCCATTCTCATTTTATTCTGAAGTGCTTTTGCCGAACTAAACAAAGATGTCATCTTAGATTTCTTTTTGTTAGGTTTTAAATTTTCACTATGTTTGGAGCTGATGGGGTCAGCAGATATGTATGCAGCCCCATGACTACAGATCAATAGATGTAGTTAATTTTGCAGAGTGAGGAATATATAATCTTGGTATGCATCTGTTTTTATATTTTATTTGATAAACATGAAGTATTTTTCTTGTTTTCATGTCCATTTGATTCTGTATTTTTGGACAATCACTGTAAGTCAGAACAGGAAAAGCAAACTGATTTATAGCCTGCACTGTATTCCTAGATGTCAAGGTAGTTTTCAGCATTGGTTTTAGACTTCTAAAGTATTCCTTATTGAGCTTTATTCTCATTTTTCATGTTTTGTTCTTGACCCTTCATGTATTCCTAAGTATGTCTACACTCCCTCCTGTTCAAGTTTCTTTGTATCATATTCCTGTCCCAGGTTAATATTTTCTTGGTGTTGAAGCTTACCTTTTTTGAATATTGTTTTTGCACACTTATCAAGGCCAGATGTCATACTTATAATGTCTGAAAAAAAAATAACAATTTGTAGTTGTTCTTTCACCTCCTCATCTGATGCACTATACAGTTTTAAGACATCCACAAAAAGTAGATGAGAAGTATTTCTGGGACCCAAAATGTAGCCATAGGCTAATCTGTTAATAAACAGCTTACTGGGTTAAAGTCTGGAGAAAACAACAGCAGTGACAAATAATCATATAATAGGCTGTCAAGTCCCTGGTATTGAAGGAAGCCCTCTTAGCCCAAGCTAAGAAGATATGTTTTAGTTAAAGCAGCACCTGTCTCCACCTCAGAGCCTATCTACTCATTTAGAGCTGTCTAGCAAAGTCTTGGAGGTGATAGAGGCTCCCAGAAAGTCTTCCACTTATTAGACTTATCCTGCTAAGAGGTGGTCATTTTATGAAGATCCTGACTTAGCTCAGACGTCTGTATGACTTTGGTCTTTTGCCCCATGGTCAAAGTACCTGTTTCATTCATCTCTGCAAATCATAACAATAGGAGAGGGCAGATTCATAGTCCAGCAGTATTGATCATGTGGCTTCTTAAAGAGGTTCTGTGTCTTCACATATATTCTGGAAAAATCCTTCCCTTCTTGGCAATTCAATTATATGATTTGCAAATTTGCAAATTAACATTCAAACTAATTAGTACAGCAGTTTTGAAGTTATTCTCTTGGAAGATGCTGTAATTGATGGGTACAGTCTGCTTACAGGATTTATGAGCTTCAGCCTATATATGTAGGAAACCTTATTTGGTCTTTCCCAAGGATCACTAGTCAGTAAAAAAAGGGACTAAATATCAAAACTTGGCTTGCCCACTCTCAATTGCTCCTAAATCCAGATAAAAACATCATGTTGTTCATTCCAAAGTCATACCCATGTTTTTAATATTTTCCTCCCAAATTATTCAGCTAGATGTAGTTTCTAAAATTAAGCTATTAAGCATCACCATAATTTACCATCTAAAATATAATAGTCATATCCAAAATGTAGTAAAACTCATCAGAAATTGGTTCTTCTTTACATAACAGCTTTCTCCACTGCACAATCCTGTAAACTCCCTGCAACTTTCTACCTCCTATCAAATCTACTGTATGCCTGTCCTTTCCCCACAAATGTTAACCCATCACCAGTATGTAAATTACAACAATGGTATGAAAAACTATCACTACATTTACTACAAATTCTCATAGATCCTCTCTTTTACACAATTAAAATATCTCGTACCTTTCTCTTCCTTCCAGTAAATGCCCTGCTGTTAATTCTTTACCATAGTGGTACTCCCCTCCGAGACTGCTTTGATTTTCAGAAATAGACCTTCTTGAGGTTAAAAAAAATCTAACAGAACCTCTGACTCATTATATGCCAGTTATTTAGCAAACAAGTGGAACTCACTCCCCATTACAGTCAGGCAAGCTCCTTCCCTTTTCAAAGATAAACTGAATGGACTTCTACTAAACTCATTTGACCCCTGCACCTACTGCACATGAGGCTGTCACTCTAAACATTCGGCTACATGGCCGTTGGATCTGCCCTTGAGCCTGCACACCAGGCTAAAGCTCATCCCACTTAAAATTATTGCTATTACAACACTTAGGCTTATCATCCCTTCATTTCTAAAAATTCTTCACTAACTGCTCTTCCCTCCATTTACCACCTAATGCATATCCATATCAACAGTAAGAAACTTCAAGTTACCGCTCTACTCAACCCTGAAACTCATCATCTGCATCTCCTTAGTATGTTGTTTCCACTACACTCACTCACCCTCTTTTACATCTAACTACGAATGCCTTTCAAAAGTCATTCTGTTTTGCTATTTCTTTTTCATCTCTTAACTAATACCCATCTGTCAAGTAACGTCTTCCACTATCCTTTCTCCATACCCTTTTCATTACTTATCTCACAACTTACCCTTGCGTTTCACCTGTCTCTATGCATGTTTAATGTTTTTTACTAAGTAATCCCTATACTTTTGAATGTTATTTTTTGTTTGTCTTCATCATAGTGTAAATTGTTTTTGACTATGTTAACTGCTCATATTGAATGGAGCTATACTGGCTAACTTGTCGAACTTTTTAACTATGATAATTATTTATATTTAATGGAGCATTTCTACCTGGTCCTCTGCTAAAAAGGGGTCTTTCATGGAGCCAGTTAGACTATCCTGGCAAACACACACAATAAATAAAATACAAATATATGTATAATGCATCAAGCTCATAAAATGTTTACAGTGCTTTTTCCTTTTCTATAACTGTATGTGTACTCATGTCAATGCTGAAAATGAATTAATAAAAGTGTTAAAAAAAGATAAACCTAAATGTATTCCTAAAATGGTAATAAGAATTTTCTTAAACCCATCCATTCACCTCTCTGTTTTTGTTCCATATGCAAAAGCCAGGAGACAGACAGAGTCCTCCATGCTTCTGACTTGCATTGCCAACTCAGGTTCTGTTTAAATGGGTTGGATCATTTTAGGAAGGTTGAGCAGCTGTTCATCTCCTTTGCTGCAGTTAGAGAGGGGATTATGTTGCTAAGCAAACTCTTTCTATGTGGATTGTCAGTAACAGTTTATTTTCCTGTCAGATAGTAAAGCAGCTTTTGAACAATGTTGCTGTCAAAGGTGAACTCATCAGGGATGTGAATGCTTCCAGTGTACACCTCAAAATGTCTCAATTATAGACATCTGTACCATGCTCAGTCTGTCATTTTTGCATAATTGGGGATAACAGAAAAATAATTCCCATCAGTTACCCACTGGAGAGGGTGTAGTGGCGGATCATCTGATACAGCGACTATATATTAGTTAAAGTAATGGTGAGTAAATATCTGTTACATCTCAGGACAAGAATCACACATACATGCATGCATGCACAAGGGCATGCACACTCACTTACATATATATAAAAGCACAGTTGCAGTTTAGAGTAGCCAGCCAACCTTAGCAGGATGTCCTTGTGAAGAAAATAGAGAACCCATAGAAACCCATGTGGAAAAGTGAATGTACAAATTCCACAAGAGAATAACCAGAGGTAAGCCCACAACCTAGATCTAGGAAGCAGCTAGACTAAACACTGTCCCACTGTGTCACTGTGCCACCAGCAACACTTTTAATTAGTCATTTTACTAACATACTTTAAAGTGAACTGTGGTGGTGGTGCTGCAGTAGCGTTATCGCCTCACAGTACGACATTGTCCTGTTCGATTCTCAGCTAGAGCATCTTCTGTGTGGAGACATGCATGAATGGGTGTACCTTCTTTGAAGGTTGTGCGTCAGAGCTGGCAACTCAGCATGTAAAAATCTACTGCCATTCATTAGCGGACAGGAGTTATGCTGTGGCGACCCCTAACCGTGAAAAGCTGAAAGACACAACAACAACAACAACTAACATACTTTAAAGTCACAAATGTGTTTTACATTGCCTTAAAGAAAAAATAGACCCCTGATGGTGAAAAATTTTATTTTATCATATTCTGCTATCCAGTGCTATTTTAATTCATCAGAATCATTGTATTTCTTATTATATTTTAATATCATATACTCTGAAGTGGACATCAAGGGGATTGCAGTAATGATACTGTTGTTTTTCATTCTGTTTATGTTATTCTGTCAATGTCGTTTTACTTCCATAATGTACCACATTTAGTTGCAGTAACAATACTGTGAGTTGATGGCTTCTTAAACTCTCCCAGAAACCAGTATCAGTATTTCAGTTTTTCTTTTTCACTGAATCACTCTGATTTCTGCTAACTGCAAGCTGTAAAACGTCTGTGGTTCTTTTACATTTTCTTCCATACTAACTAGGCAAGCCATGTAGTTTTTTAAATAATCAAAGAAGTAACCCTTGAAAAAAAATAATCTCTTCCCCATACTCCTGTTTAGATTTGAAAATTGCACGGACAATCTAGTAATTATACATACTCACCTCTGAATAAAAGATGCCACTTCAAAGATCTAGTAAGATTAATAAATCTGGTTGCAGGTTTTGTGATTTCATTAGTGGTCTGTAGTTGCATGGGTAAAAAAAAAGACTTCACTGGGGAGCCTGTAACAAGAAGTCAATAATTTATTATGCAAACAATTCCACAACACATCTTACCTAAAAAGCTGCTTAGACTTTAACTTACTCACTTTGTTCTTTTTATGAATAGCATAAATATGTTATTCTTTCCTTCAGAGACATGTCTGTCTTCCCTACATAGAAACTACAGCACACTGTGCAATGGGCCAAATAGACTAGGTGCTCTGTTTCACAGGCAGCATTGATGTCAGACTCATATGTCTTTAACTGGTCTGGATGCTCAAACTTAGAAGTACTATCTATATACTTGCAGAAATTATATCTGCCACATTTTTTGTACCTTAGGTAATTTCTGAAAGTATATAGATAGTATTTCTAAGTTTGAACATCCAGACCAGCTAAAGACATATGAGTTTGATATTAATGCTACCTGTGAAACCTAGTTTCTATGTAAGGAAGAAAGGAAGGTCACTGAAGGAAAGAATATGTGAACATATTTATGCTATTCATAAAAAGAACAAAGTGAATGCTTTGGCTAGACACATTATTAATAATGACATGGAACATGTCTTTAAATGTTTGGTTATAGGGAGAACATATGAGAATAAAGGCGGGGGGTACCTACGGAAACATCACTGAAGAGCTTGAAGCTAAGTGGATAGTAAGACTAAGGGCTGATAGAGGACATGGATTAAATTAATATATACCCCTATGTCCTAAGTTAAAGTCTATGCAGCTTTTTAGGTAAGATGTGCTGTGGAACTGTTTGTATAATAAATTGGTGACTTCTTGTTACAGACTTGTATGTGTTTTGGAGAACACAAGTGGAAAATGTAAATATGTGTAGATATATTCTGTGTTTGTGATTGTACACTGATATGCAATTTTGAATTATAATTCACATATTTTATAAATAGGATTTCAGAAGTGTGTATATATATATATATATATATATATATATATATATATATATATATATATATATGTTTCAGATTTCTAGTCCAGTTAATGGCATGTACCTTGTGGAATGTTGCTTTAAATTGAAAGTGATTGCTCACAGTAGAACAATGTATTGGTTTGTTTTCATCATGTGTCCCAAGAAGGTGTATATTTAAACCAAGAGCTCTTTTTAAAATGTATTAGACATCTGAAGAAGTGGGGCAACCCACGAAAGCTCTTGTGTCAAATAAAGATTTTTATACTGAATTTTATAGCCATCTCCAAGTCCTGTTTTTTTTTTGCTTTTTATTCTGGTTCTGCTTTGTGCAGGACAAGTGAGTTCTAAAGCTTTGGTGGCAGCTTTGTGTTTTAAATTCTTATATCTTTGTTTTCTAGTCAAATTAATGTTTTCATAAACAAATTGAGATAGTTAAACATCAAATATAAACCAAAGCTAAGATCTTGTTTTTCTGTCTAAGCTTGACAAAACTTTCTCAAATAGTTAAATTAGACCTGAAAAGAGGAGATAAATTAAAATGTAACATTTAAGCTACGATCTCTGTCTTAATGTTGAATACATTCTCCAAATTATTTCACCTCTGTAACAATATTATTACTTGTATTCCCATGATTAATTAAAATAAATCATTAAATTATTTCCAACCTTTTTATGGAGAGGCAAACATCTTACAATCAGTCTTTCTAAATAAACAGATCCAGAAGGACCTACAATTCAGAACTTTAGGCATTATTACTTTATTTTACTTCTAATAAAGTTGCTTTAATTATCAGGTGAGGCCACTGTTTTTACAAGATGATCTTCCATTATGGGTATCTGCTTTTATGTTAATTGTTAATTGTTTTGAACTTTGAAATTAACCTATGAACCTTCATGAGCACGAAAGGGAGATTGGCTGGGCTTGGAATGGCCCACAAGGGCAGCTGGTCTAGTACTTGCCTATGAACCTACGAATGTATGACATTTCTTCTCCACTGCTCTGTATATTATATAAGGTGATTAGACATCTCATTTGTGGTTCACATAAGTTTATTCTAAATGTGGATATTATTTTGAATTTCATTTGTATTAACCTCTTGTATTCTATTCTCTTGTGGGAAATCACAGTATCACTGTTAATAATCAGTCAATCAGCTTGAATAATTTTCACATGTTTTGTGACAAATTGACATTGTACAACTCCAAAGATCAGAACATGAACTCAATGTTTGAAATTGCTTTGCGGAGGTTAAATCCCCTCCTTTGCTAGATTTTATCAACAATGGCAGTTGGTAAATATATGCCTAGTGTCTGCTCCGATACAAATGCATTCTATTTAATTAGCTCACTGATTACTGAAGTGAACAACTCAATAGTTACGATATTGATAGATTAGGAAAACTGTGGTGGAGAGCATATAAACATATTCCATTTGCCAAATTCTGATGACAGTGCTTCATGATCCTATGCAGACTATACTTTACCACACATGAGCTTATTGCCATTTGAATTCCCATTTGACTTTATAACTCATTTTTCCAAGGTTAAGATTGCTGAAAGTCTTATTTATAATGTGAGTGTTCTGTAGTTAAGCCACTGGGCCCATCTTTGTTTTGTAGTAAATAAATGTTAAAATAGTACATGCTGACAGGGAATAATTTAAATGCATTTTGAACATTCCTTTTGCAAGTATAAATATGGAAAACAGTGAACTAATGTGATTTATCTCATTGGTTAAAATGTTCATACTGTTATAATGAATTAACAGATCAGTCATCTCTTTGTAGCTGTGAAAATCCTTCAGTGTTTTAATGTTTCAGTGTTTCAAACAGGCTATTAAACTCTCATAAGAGATCACTATGTACCATACTCCGTGAAGAAGGAGTCTAGAATACAGTGTCCCCAAAGCACCGCTCCAACTTCATTTTAAAAGCATCTATGTTTTAGCTACTGTGCTGTGGTAGCATTGTTGCCTCATAGCAAGACGTTGTCCCGTTCGATTCTCAGCTAGAGCGTCTTCTGTGTGGAGGCATACGTGAATGGGGCGTGCCTTCGTTGAAGGTTGTGCGTCATTGCTGGTAACCCGGTAAGTAAAAATCCACTACCAATCATTAGCGGACCGGAGTTCCACTGTGGTGACCCCTAACTGGGAAAAGCCAAAAGACACAAACAAACAGATATGTTTTAGCTACTCTCACCTTTCTAGAAAAAAGCTAATTTACACCATACGCTGTAATGAAATAAGTTTCTACCTAACCTAGTTTGAATTATTATGATTATTCTTTGTAGCAGCTTCATGTTTAGAGATTGATAATCCAAAGACGTATTCTAGTTTGTCAATATATACTCATATTAGGTCCCCTCTTATGATTCTGTAACAGACTGCAAATAAATTTAATGACCTTAGTCTTATTTCATAACTCAAGGCTTTCATCCCCCTTATCTTCCCTGTAAAGTGTTCTGGTATTCTTTCCATCTTTATAATTTCTGTTTGTGAAAAGTACAAAAACAGCTCAATGTTCCATAACTGTTATAATAAGAATCTTGTAAATTGGGCCCAATACATTAAAGTCTCCAAATGAGATAGTTCGTAAGACCGTCCCAGATAGTAAAAAACATTTTTTAAAACATTACTCACTTGTCTGTCAAAGTTTATCCTTTCATTATTTCCTTAATTACCAAGTCCTCATATTCAACACATTCCCCAGTGCAGTGGTAGTCCAGAGTATGGAGATATGAAAGATTAATTTTACCTAAGTGCACTCCTTTACATTTAGTGCAATTGAATTATGCCCAATTAAATTTAGCTCATTCATATAGTTCATTCAAGTAGTACTGTAGAATTATCTGGTCTGCAGTTAAGACCATGAGTCCTGCAATTTTTGCTTCATCAGCAAACTTCCGTATCTGGCAATTTCTGTACAATGGGAATGTTGATATAAGACATAAAATAAATAAGATAACAACACTGAGCTTTGGGATCCTCCTCTGTTAATCTCATATTCCTTTGACTTCACTCTTTGTGCACAAACAATAGATAATCTTCCAGTCAGCAAATTATTGATCAATTGGACTATTTATGAATTAAATCCCCTTCCTCTTAAAGCTGAAAAGATTGGATTATGGGGTACAAAATCAAATCCTTTAACTTCGGCTAAAAATATAGTATCCAGCGCAATAATATGATCCAGTGCAAGTACCACATCAGAATAGAAATTAATAAGATGTGTTATTGTTGATCTTCCATTGGAAAATCTATATTTATATTACCCTTTTATTATCCTCTTGAATTTAAATTGTATTTATCAATACTATTTCAAAATATTTACCTATCAGGTTTGTTAGGCTAATGGGGCTGAAAATTCTGTGTCACAAAAGTCCCACTTTCATGGATAGGAATGATAACAGCTTCCATCCACTGTAGATGAACCACACCAGATTCTAATTATTGCTGAAGCAAAGAGGTAACAATCCAACAAGCTATTCTTTATTTTAAATAAGAAAGTCACTTTTAAATCATCTAATACTGGTATTTTCTCCTTTATTGATGTAACGTAAGACTTTCTTAACCATATCTTTGGAAATTAAAGACACTGAAACCTAGCCATGCAAGGATACAAAATGTTCCCATTTCACTTATTAAACTCTTTTCCAAGGTTTTCATAAAAACTAGAAAATATAGCAGCTATTTTACTAGGATAAGATACTAGGATCTCACTACCAACAATCCTAACAGTGGATTTCTAGCATTTACCACAATCTAAAAAAAACAATTATATATTATTAATAATTCTAGTATTCAGTTTTTCCTATAATATTGTTTTGCTTTTCTTATGTTCTTCCTAATTTCCATAGTACATTCTTTATAAATGTGATCATTCAAACTAGTAGAAAAATATCCTTAAAATTTCCCCAACACCACCTATTTTCTCTAATGCTATTTTTATTTCCCTATTCATCCATGGAGGTCAAGGTTTTTAACACTGAATAATTTATTTACAAGAGGCACATGTTTGTGTATTAACAAATCTATTTCTATAAAAAAATCGATTTTCATCTACTTGCTTTCCAGTATATTCCTGGTTTAAGTTCCAGTCCTTAATGTCATCAATATTGATTACATAATCCTCAGAATAAAAGTCTCTTTCCTTTACCCAGTAAGGGATTCTTTTATTTAAAATACACTTCATTTAACATTTAATCACTACATGATCATATTTGCACAATAGCTCTTTATTCCGTATGTCAATATCACACATTACAGCTGAAGTTAAAATACTATCCAGAGTGTTCTTCTCCCTAGCTGAACAGTGCACATATTGAGAGACAACAAGCTGGCGCAAACCTATTAATATTATGTTATCAATACTGTTATCCCCAAACATATTTTTTCAATCAATATTAGGGAGATTTAAATTGCCACCCATAATAAAGCATCTCAAATCCTCTGCCCAATGTATTGCTTTATTTCTGATCATTGATGAGGCTATATAAAAGCCTACAATTTGAAAGTTGATGCTTTTACTGTGAAGCATTACTGCTGTTATTTCAGCCTTTTCATTGTTGTAACATTTTTACATTAATACTCTCATTTATAAATATTTAAACACCACACATTTGATACCTCTGCAGTAGTTATGAGAAGCTGTATGTCTTATTATTCCAGTATGAATATTGGAGATCCTTATACAAGTTTCTGTTACTATGGCCATATCTATTTCATCCTCCAAAACTAATATCCTTAACACATACATTTCGTGACTAGACTTATTGCATTTATTATGACCAGTACCAGCTCAGCCCTCTACTCTCTAACCTTTTTATAACCTTTTTAACTCTGCTTCTGAAAAATCTTTCATGATCTTCTTCATTATTTGACTTAATATTGTGTTAGCTCCAACAGGACTTCCGCAAGTTCAGCAAGGTGCAAAGGCCAAAAACCAAATCCAAAAGAACAACAAAAACAGCCAGCACTCAAAATGTGAGGTTAAAATAATTCAAAATTATTTATTGAGGAGCCCAAGGAATCAAAACAATACAGACCAGTTTGGGCATACTAGCCTTCATCAGTGTATGGAAACTAAAGACAAACAGCTCAATAAGTACTCACACACAGCTTCCTATTCTTGCTGTCATTGGACAATTATAAATGGTCATTAAAACCAGGTGGAAATAATCCACCAAGTCTAATTATCCAACTTTTTGACAGTACCTGGTGAAGAAGATGTTGACTTTTTTGGCCTGATGAAACATTATTTATTGTATAGTCATCCCCATTATCTTCTGTATTTGATCATATTGCCTTGTTATGGGTTGTAGTATCTGCTTTTTGTATTTACAATAACAGCTTCTTAATACTGGTTTGGAATTATATGGCACTTACAGATAATTAGACAACAGTTTATTTTTTGACTATAATCTTATATGCCATATTTAGTAGAGTTTACTGCACAATTATTTTTGATTTGTTATATTCTCCATATTATTGCCAATATGGATTTGATGGTGATACTAAATGTTTTATCTGCTGACATAGATGATGTACAGGGCTTTGGGGAAGGATCTAGTGTTAGAGCACTAAATGGATCAAATGGTAGTCCTAATTTGTTATGCATCAATGCCTTTGCTAAACTTACTAAGTCCATGAAAAGCCTACATTCTAATTTATGGCACATGAAACTAAAACATACAAATCTAAAGGCATAACATCAAGAGTATTATGCACACTTGTCAGTTAGGCTAATGATACTTTATTAAAAGAATGGTTAGAAGCCCAGCAGGTGGCCTCTATGCATTTTGTGAATGTACTGTTTGCTTTTTATGAGTGGAGTATCTCTCAATCCATTACTGAAGTTACTAAAATATGTGAGGAAGTCAAGACATTTGAAGATCAGTCTGCCTTTAAAATTATTTTCACAAGTTAACAAATGACCTAATAGAAATGGAGAAACAATTGAAAGATAGAAAACATTTGCAAATTCAACAAAGATCTTAGAGATCATAATTAGGGCAAACCATTTGGTTTACAGAAAAGTGTGAAAGTTTCTAATAATGGTCACAGACGTACATCTATTAAAAGGAAACTGAAAAAAATCTATCCTTAAAAAGCACAAGCATCAGTATAGCTTCTGTGGAAGATTCTTCCTCTGTAACTGATATTGAAAATTAATATATGCAACAGTCACCAGCTCCTAAAAAATGTTGTTTGACCAACCTTTAGGGTCAGAAGAAGGGGTGGTAGAAAATATAGATCAGACTTCCACACTAGAAACATTGCTACATTTACAAGTACCACATTAAACACTGCTTGTAATGTACACAATATTTCTTCTGTGTCATTATCTGATGTTGCAATACAGTTATTGAATAAAGGACTAAATTTTATTCCTGTTTTAATTGTGTGTCTAAAGATATATTTGGTAATGATGTGATGTCGTTTTGCAGATTGTTAAATTTAAAATTACATTTTGGTGTTAATCATTTTAATGATCACGACTTGCAGACAAAATTTAGATTTCATAAATCTAGGTTTATGCCACCCATGAATAAGCATGTTGCCACCTTCCAGCAATGCATTCTTAAAGATCTACATTTTAGTTTTCAATTAGATACAGGTGTTCTTGATAACAATTTGTCCAAACTGGAACTTCAAGCTTTGATAAACCTCAAAAATAACAAGAGTTTGCTCATTTTTCCGGTTGATAAAAGTAGTGCTATAGTTGTACTAGATTGATCTATGTATTTAGCTGAAGCTCAGACGCAATTATCTGTTTGCAGCTTTTACGCCAAAATGTTGTTAGATTCTACCCATAAATTTAAAGCTGATATAGATAAATTTCTTCATTCAGCTATAGATGATGGTATTATCAGCAAGGATATTGCCTATCATTTAAACACACAGAATCCTTTACCACAATAACTTTACCTATTTCCTAAAATACACAAAGATTTGTATAAACTACCAGGTAAACCCATAGTTTCGGGTAATGTCTGTTCAACTGAACCATTGTTAGCTTATCTCACAAAATATCTTAAAGCATTATTGCAAGGAGTTAGGTCCAGAATTCAGAATACAACTGAGTTTTTAAATATCATCACAAATATGCAGCTTAATCAGGCTGGGTTATGTATGTGTACCTTAGATGTGACAGCATTGTACACAAATATATTGCATTGGGCAGGCCTGATATCATTAGAATATTAGCTCTATTGCATCCCATTATACAGTCCTGGATTTAATACTTTCCTTCTATATCTAACTGAATTTGTACTTAATAAAAATGTATTTATTTTAATGGTGAGTGTTATCTACAATTGAAGGACACAGCTAGGGGAGCATCTTTTTGCCCATTTATGTTGATCTCTTTATGGGCTACCTGGAGGAACATATTATGTATGATGCTAATCGTAATCCATTTCTGGATGAGATAGATATATGGCACAGGTACTTGGATGATTGTTGGATGGCGTGGAAGTCAGATATTAATTATCTGACTGAATTTGTTCATTATTTGAATGAATATAAGTGGGGCATTTAATGTACTGATAAATATGATGTCAATCATATTTCTTTCTTAGATGTTGATGTTGTCAGGAATAATGATGGTACTTTAGATAGTAGTATTTGCCATAATCATCCACAGTTTAATACCTTGTTACATGCCTCAAGCTGTCACCCAAAACATATTGCATGTAATATTCCCAAGTCCCAATTTTTACGTACTCACAGGATTTGTTCATCTGAAGAAGCCTATACATTACAACAAAATGTTTTGATCACCAGGTTTTGTCACAGGGGATATAATAGGAACCACATAATGGAAACTAGTAATTTGGTACAAAACCAAAATAGATCCCATTTATTACAATATAAACATAAGGATTTTAAGGGTGAATGTGCTATTAAATTGATTACCAGTTATGGTCATAACACCTCTGTTTTCATGGATTTAGTACAGAGGTATTGGAATATTTTATTATCTGATGACAAGTTGTGTGACATTTTGACACTTAGATGTCTCCTCTCATTTAGAAGATGTAAAACACTGGGGGGGCTTTTTCAATCATTACAAGAAAAGGTCCAAATATAATAATTTATATCAAACCATGATTGGTGGGGGTATGTTGGTTGGGTGTGTCCCTCTGGCCATTGTTCTCTATGCAGGTTTGTATTGAAGAGTAAACAATTTATTAGTGGTAACACATCAGAAGTTTATGATATTAATATATTTTGTAACAGACTGGGATATTTACTTAGTCACGTGTGCATGTTCTGCTTTTTATGTGGAACAAACTTTGTGTCCCTTTAGAATGTGCATTACAGAACACTTAAATGACATTAGAAATAAATGAATATCAAATGCCTTATATAAATGCACTATTAAACATTCCACTGCACATTTCATGTTTGTAATTATTGACAGAATTTTGGGTGATAGGAATCAGAAAGTGGGATGGCATAACATTTTGAACAATAAAGAAAAAAGTTGGATAATTAGACTTAGCGGGTTATTCCCACCTGGTCTTAAAAAGCATTTATAATTGTCCAGTGGCAACAAGAATAGGAGGTTATGTGTGAATATTTATTGAGCTGTTTGTCTTTAGTTTCTATACACTGATGAAGGTTAGTATGCAGAAAGTGGTCTGTATTGTTTTGACTCCTTGGGCTGCTCAGTAAATAATTTTGAATTATTTTAACATTTTGAGTGCTGGCAGTTTTTGTTGCTTTTTAATATTTCATTAGCCTGGTTGCTGAAGTGGTACCTGTTGGTAGCAAAGTAACACCCGCATCCTGTCATGTATTCCTATATGAAAAGGTGGAAATGTTTAGTTTGCATCACCATTCTTCTAATTAAAGTATTAATAGCACAGACATCTGACTTAAGTATGTGTCTATATTTAACGACAGGAAAAATATCAGTAATGAAAATTTTTGTGTTACAAGTGGAGTAGTACTCAGTAATCATTCTGATATCTTGTAACATAACTTCCATCTCAGTTCTCATATTTTCTGCATAGACTATTAAACTATAAACAGAGAGTTCTTCTTATTCACCTGGACTACCCTCTTCATAATATCCCCTCATCTTGGCTCATTATAAAGCTGCTACCCCCACGCTTTGTTTGTCAGGTCCAGGAAGATAGCTTTGTATTCCTCTCAACATAGAATTTGCAATGATCAAAAATTGCACTGGGGTCCTAGAAAAAAAATTAGTGCTCCCCTCATTAGTTTTTTTCAGCCAAGATTTGTAGTTTATCCCCTTCACCAATTCTCTCCCTCTCCCTCTCTCTCTCTCTCTTTCTCTCTCCACTTTCCTGCAATAAAATTTCTTAAGTATGTTGACGTCAGATCCACTATTCTCTTTTTCATTTCTTACCTGGGTGTGGAGATTAATTTCAACAAAGGGCTTTAACTTCTTCTTCTTCTTCTTCTTCTTCTTCTTCTTCTTCTTTCGGCTTTTCCCAGTTAGGGGTCACCACAGCGGATCAATGTCCACTCATGATTGGCAGTGGAGCTTTACAGTGTCGAGTTGCCAGCCCGGCGCCCAACCTTCCACAGAAGGCACACACATGCACACATTCACACCTAGGGCCAATTCAGAGTGTCCAATCCACCTACAGCATGTCTTTGGGATGTGGGAGGAAACCGGAGCACCCAGAGGAAATCCACACGACCACAGGGAGGACATGCAGACACCGCACAGAAGGCACCCCAGCCGAGGATCGAACCAGAGAACCAATGGCTTTAACTAAGTAGATTTATTATCTAGTGAATCAGTTTGTAAGCTCCCAACAACCTTCCTTTTTTAGACTTAGCTCTTGTACAGAAGGGTACTATCTCCACAAATTCTCCTCAATTTCTTCACTTTCACTTTCTCTTCTTCACTGTCCAGCCGCTTACATTTTTTTGCTTTTGTCTACTGTTTCTTTACTTATCCTTGCATGTATCTCAGTCATATCTACTGAAATATTTTCTCTTTGTTCTCCTTTATCTTTTAGTTCCATCTATATCACACTAACTTCATACCATTTAACCAGAGGAATGCATTTCTTACAAGATGACTTTTCCCTGTCATATTATTTTACAAAAGATTCGTCTAGCTTCTCCATATTTTAAAATATTTACATCTTGTCGTACTTATTCATTCATCCCCTAGCTTCTTGGCTTGTGTGATCTTTCTAGGGAAAATCATAAATAATTCACCAACAACATAAAAGGTGCTAAAAGCAGTATTCTGCCTTGCAGTGGAGAAACTATGGGATAGCACTTCCCTCTCATCCTTAGGAATAAACAACACACACCATAGTCAAAAGGAAGAAAAGTAAAATGTTTTTTAAATAAACACAATGAGATGATTTCAGCATTTCAACAAGACATCATACTAGTTGTTCAAATTACTTTCCATTCATTTGTCAGACTCTGAAATACTAGAGACATGCACAAACAAATTAAATATTATTCAGAAATATCCAAATTTGTGAACAAATTAATCTATTAATTTGTTCACAAATTTGGACACAAGATTAACTATCATAGTCAATGAAGTGGCCTTTTTGAGTTAATCAGTATCTAACAACTTATTATTGTTTTGTGAAGTGCTCTAATTAAAAGTGTTATTAGAGGCTGCATGCTGCAATTTAATTGGATAACCCATCACATCTTTTGTATCTGCCACAATGTTATTAATCTTTTATATATGTAGAATTCTTAAATTTATTGCAACATGTTTTAATGTCTCTGAGATTATTTTTAGATATGCTGTTTTTTTCTGCTTCTTAGAAAAGTTATAAAAAGTTTATTTGTTTAAAAAAGGATTGAAAATAAGTCTTCCTGCTATAGCAAATAAAAGGGTGGCATGCAGCATAATGAACACTGAGTGGATGCACAAAAGACAAGCAGAGTATTTGGATAAATCCGGTACCGGCCACAAAAGTTAGGACTCCAAAGTACCGGAACACACAGCCTTGAGTAAAATTCAAAGTAAAACTTATACAAAATCTTTTAATTAGAAGTAGTAGCTTTCATGATAAAATCGCTTCATCAGACTGCCATTACCAAAACTAATCAAACAAATATATTATCCAACAGCCTATCAGCTCATAGCAGCTTTTAGTAACCAATAGAATTATATAGAAAATTAATAAAAACCTAAGCAATTTAAAATGCAAAGACAACATTGAAGTAAGTAAAGTAACATGTATAAAAACAATAACGTACAGAAATGATAAAGATACATAAATCATTACATATTAATGTTTCAAATTACGTGCACAAAGAAATGGTTTCAATGTAACAACATCATTGATGCCTGGTGATTTGTCAGCTCCAAACTGAAGAATCCACTTCTGTTTGGCTGACTCCGTCCTGTTCTTTATGTCACCTCCCCTAATATTTTCAATTATTACTTCAAGTACAAAAAACCTAAACATATGCTGTGACCAATTATTCTTGATATGTTTTGCCAGAGCATTGCTCTCTTTACCATTCGTAATATCCCTAACATGTTCCAAGATACGCTCTTTAAGAGAGCGATTGGTCTTCCCAGTATAAAACAAATGGCATATCACACAGTAATTAAAATAAACTATGTTGCGGGTTTTACAATCAGCATAAAAATCAGAAAAACAGGATAAGTCCCTGACGTCTGAGAATCAATAGATGTTATGTGTTTTTAAGGTCTATAACAAAGTTATCTCTTTAATGGCAAATTATTTCTGAATGAAAAATAGGGTCTATCTCTCACAAATCCCCTAAGCTCATCCAGTGCTTGTAGTATATTCCAGTTCTTCTTAAAAATATCACAAAAGATGTTAACATCACTTGAGTATATCAGAGGAACTCTAATATTATTGTTATTAACATGTTGACTCAAACTATCAACACCAGCACAATCAGAAAAATAACATCTACTCTTCGACTCTCTTTTCTTAACACATTGATCAATACAATAATCTAATTATTTTGCTGAATAGCCCCTAGACAGGAATTCATATTTTCATTTCTGTAGGGCCACTTCCAACTGAGTGTCATCATTATGCAACCTCATAATCCATATTTATTAGGACTTGCCCTCTCACAACATTCCTAGATTAGTGGCTTAAGCTCTACTGCAGCCAGGCAGAAGAGGATGGCATTGAGTGGCTAATGCTTGATCAGATGTCTAGACACAGATGGTCCAAGTGACTGACATACCAGCACCTACTGTGCGGAAAGCTGCACAGTATGCATCATTAGTCAAGACATGCACTTTGTCCCACCAAACCACATTTGCATGGTAGCCAGCATGGTTCCTGAACAATACTGTGCCTACCCAAAAGGGAAGGCAGTGCAGCCCCTCATATTTGCCAAAGTGCAAGCTGTCAAGGGGGAGAAGATGGGCCATAAGCTAAAAAAAAAAGAAAAAACAATGAATGCTTGCTTGATGGTATCCAGTCTTTTGCTCTTGCTCCCTAGGAAGATAAAAGGGGATGGAATGACTATGGAAGGACTAGTGGCTAGCAGGCAGCAAGGTATGAAAAGATACATAAACAAAAGATATCTAAGAAAATGGGTTTGCACATTTTATTCTTCAGCTATCTCTTTAAATGGATACTGTCTTGTGTCCAAAAGTACTCATGAGTGTTAGTTCACTTTCTTTGCACAGAGAAGTCTTCCAGATTCTAGCAAAGTAGATTAACATAATATTCAGAAACGTGAAAGTTAGAGTGGTGCATCAGTAGTCTGCATGCAAGGCAAACTTCTGTAACAAAATGGTGAAATAAATTAAATGTATGCACTTACCATAACTCTTGATCCACGTTGTCTTGTTCCGTCTGGTTCAACAGTTCAGTTATTGGATCCAGTTGGATCCAACATGGGCACTGTTTTTTCAAGAGCTTGGATCCAGGGCTCTGACACCTCCCATACCCATAATTCCCTCTAGTCCTCAGATTACCTGAGATTGAGTTTGCCTGCTTGTAGTTATCATAAATCCCAGTGAAACAACAAGACAGGCCTAACTGAATAAACCTAACCTGAACAACAAGGGACATAGATATAATTGTGGATTCACAAAAAAGTGTGGTCATTGTTCTCAATGCAAATATATTTTAGAAGGTGATAGGGTAAAAACACCACAGTATGGTATTATAAGTTCCTGGCACAAAAGTAATTGTGGCACAAAGAATGTTGTATACATTGCCTTGTGCCAAGTGTGTGAACGATATTATATTGGGAACACCAAAAACACCTTCAGAACACGGATTTACCAACATGTATATGACATAGGTAGAGGCAATAATAACAATGCCCTAGCGAAACATCTAAGCAAATTCCCTACACATAATTTCAAATTTTTTGTTTTGGAGCATGTAGACGTTAATGAAAGAGGGGAACCTAGTGAAACATTTTTAGAATATAAAGAATTGATGTGGCAATTCAGGGTTAATGCCACCAACCCTCTGGGTTGAATGAGGTCATGTCCCTAGCTAGTTATTTGAAGTTAGAATCTGAATTCCACTTATGACAACATTTTTTATACATTTATTGGCATTTTATGATGTATATTTTTATGGTGTATTTATTCATAGATTTATTGGAAAATATAAATTTATATGTATGTATGCAGTTAGTATGATTTGCAATGGAATTATTATTTCAAATGTATTGTATGATTAATTTATGGATCAGATGAAATAGCAATTGTCACTTTAAATGTTAGTTTTTAGGAGTTCATTGATTAATCGGTTAATTAGGAATATAATTATTTGTAAGTAGAGGCTATATAATGTGGTTGGTACACTGATGAAGTCATTGTGAATGGACTGACAAAAGCTTTGTGTTTTCCTTGCCATTGTGTTATTTGGTTTGCACTGAATAGTGATTTGTGGCAGTTTATGGAGACTGGCTCAGAAATTACACCTGGAGCTGTGGGTTCCATGGACGAGTTGGCGAGAGCTATAGGGAACCTGTAATCACCTATTGGGATGTTGACTCAACAATTGATTGGCTTTGGAAGGAGATTGAATGCCTCCCCGACCACCTTTGGGCCTCAGGGTGAAGGAGGCATGTCTCCTTCAATTGAATCGATGGCAAGTATTCCTCCAGGGCAGAGGAGCCCAAATTTTGGTAGTCAGCATTCAGGGAACACTAAAAACATGGCACCGAGTAATGGACAGGCTCAGAGAAGCCTTTTTAACAACAGCAGTGAGTCACAGAAAGGATTCAATATTGCGGACTGGATTAATAAAGATGGACATCAGGATTTTGGTTTTTCAACGCCAGCCATTGTGCAAGGTACTGTAGGCCATAAATTTAAAATTTTAGAGAAAGAAGTGTTTAAACTGGGGAAACTACAATTTGAAAGTCATTATTTAAGGGAATGTCTAAAGTGGAAACAGATTCTAAAGGGCCTTAGGTGCTGGAAGTTCCCCAATGGTTTAGTCAATGGATCTGCATTGCACACTGACTTATTGAATATGTTTAATAGACATAGTTGTGAGCTATTAGAGTTCTTATTAAAAGAGAATGATAGGAAATGTAATGTGTTAAAGGATGCTATGAGTAGGATGGATGAACAGATACAACAAGACCTTTGTTTTTCAATGAAAGGTAATGAGTACAAAGCCATTTTTGTCAATGCTGATAAGAGTATTTCTAATATTAAGGACAAAAAAAGTAAAAAGCTTGAAAGGGACAGATGACAATATGAATTGGGGCAGGCTTATCCTTTGCCTAAGGGTAATTTAGCTAATAATCCGGAATTATTGGATGTCATTGATGATGGTCCCTTATATGAGGAAGAGGGAAGGGACAATATTGATGTTTTTTAGGATGAAAGTGTTAATTATGAGAATGCCCCTATAGGGACCTCCCCCCTCAGAAGATTGGAGAGAATTCGGAACTTGCAACACAATTTCAATAACAAACAGCCATATTCCAGGAGTCCCTGGTATAGCCATGGGAGAGGGGCATATCGGACAGCGACGAGGGTGAGAGGGAGGGGAAATGCTGGAAACTGGCAGAAGCACAGTATGGTGCCACAGGCGTAGATATGACCACTTGTAATATAGTTCAAAATGAACACCAAGATTTCAAAATATTTAATTTGAGTAGTATTCAGGTAACTGAAGAATGGGCCAACTTGTTTCAAAGAGGACTTAGTTTTCTACCTATGAAAAATGCGAGTGGGGATAGAACATTGTTAGATTTCATGGTGTATAATAGGAAACTCAATTTAAGTGTGGTAATGAATGGAAATTTTGACAACTACCATGCTATAAAGTGTAAAAAGACCAGTGTTTATAACTGCCCTTGCACCCCACATTGCAACTTTTAATGTGCACTAATGATATTAGAACTATCTCTAAACACAGAAAGATCCCTAGAAATAATGGTAATTTAACAGAGGCAGAGAAAAACGTGTTGCTTAGCATTACCAATGATAAATCTATCAGGATTATGAAGCCAGATAAGGGGGGGTCGGCTGGTGGTGATGGATCAGCAGAGATGTGTGGACAGTATGTTGAGCCGCCTATATAAGGATGGCTATGAACAGGTGTCAGTCAATGAACTCAATATAGCTTACAGGAATATAGATGCAACCCTGTATGAGTTATTGATTAATGACCAGATTCAAAAACATGAATATGAGTTCATGACACATACCAACCCGAGGACTCCAACAATATTTGGAATCCCGGAGATCCATAAGGACACCACCAACCCCCCCCCCCTTAAGACCTATTGTAGATGCTAAAGCCTCAAAGACCCTGACCATAGCTAAGTTTCTTGACTATCAGCTGAAAGACAGTTTGAATAAATTTTCCCATATAATAAAATATTCTTGGGACTGTCTCAGGAAGATTAAACATGATTTATACTGTGACAGCTGTACTTTGCTGACAATAGATGTGAAAGATCTCTTTAATGTCATACCGCATTCTGAAGGTGTGGAATGGTTTTATGATTTTTTGTGCAACAACAACCGGTTCTCACACACTAGAATTCTCACATTCAGGACTCTAATGGAACTAATCCTTGAAAATAACTATACCTTATTTGAGGGTTAACTTTTTAGACTGATCTCAGGAGTTGCCATAAGGGCAGCGTGCGCCCCCCCCCCCATTCACAAATATAGTGTTGACACAATGGGAACTGACTAGGGTTTTTCCATCTGAAGGGTACAGGTTGTGTAAATTTACGGCAGGTAGCTGGACGATATCCTGATATTGTGGGGAGGCAGTCAGGACCAACTTACTGAATTTCTTAATTTTCTTAATACTAATACTACATTTTAAGGTTCACAATGGATACCAATCCAGGCCATATTTATTATCTTGACATCCAGATTAAGAAAAACAAAGAGCTGAAGAAATTTACTTCAACAATATACAATAAATCAACATATTCAAATGCTCTACTGCACTTTGAATTCAGCCAAGCCATACACCAAAAAATATCCCTGGTCAAGGGACAGGGGGTTAGGCTGGCAAGGATGGTGAGTGAGTTGGATATGTTTTTCTATGAAAGAGATGTTCTTTTGGATATGTTGGTTAGGAGAGGGTACCCAATGGAGTTTGTGGGACTAATTGTGAAAGAGGTTACCCACAAGAGAGTGTCATGATATTTTTCCCATTGTTGGAGTTAGGCACAGAGGTTGACCCACAAGGTGAAGTTGATAATAAGAACAATGTAGGAGGTAATAGAAACAATGATGAAGATACCTTCAATAGAGCAATGATTTTGACATTTACCCCCCAGTTACCACAAATTAAAGATATTTTGTATAAAAACTGGTTCCTATTAAAAAACAATGAATAGGTAGGTAGCAAGTTAGGGGGAAAACAGTTGTAGTTTATAAAAATAACACCTGTATTAAAAATATGTTGCAATGAAAGAAGGAGAGGATGAGATCCCAAAATTGTGGATTCACAAAAAGGCATGGTCATTGTTCTCAATGCAAATATATTTTAGAAGGTGATAAGGTAAAAATACCACAGTATGGTATTATACGTTCCTGGCACAAAAGTAATTGTGGCACAAAGAATGTGGTATACATTGCATTGTGCCAAGTGTGTGAAAGGTATTATATTGGGAAAACCAAAAACACCTTCAGAACACGGATTTACCAACATGTATATGACATAGGTAGAGGCAATAACAACAATGCCCTAGCGAAACATCTTAGGAAGTTCCCTACACATAATTTCTAATTTTTTTGCTTTTGGAGCATGTAGAAGTTAATGAAAGAGGCAGACCTAGTGAAACATTTTTAGAATATAAAGAATTGATGTGGCAATTAAGGGTTAATGCCACCAACTCTCCTGGGTTGAATGAAGTTGTGTCCCTAGCTAGTTAGTTGAAGTTAAAATCTGAATTCCACTTATGACAAAATTTTTTATACATTTATTGACATTTTATGATGTATATTTTTATGGTGTATTTATTTATAGATTTATTGGAAAATATAAATGTATATGTATGTATGCAGTTAGTATGATTTGCAATGGAATTGTTATTTCAAATGTATTTTATGATTAATTTATGGATCAGATATGAAATAGCAATCATCAGTTTAAATGTTAGTTTTTAGGAGTTCATTGAATAATTGGTTAATTAGGAATATAATTATTTGTAAGTAGAGGCTATATAATGTGGTTGGTACACTGATGTTTTATTCTGATGAAGTCATTGTGAATGGACTGATGAAAGCGCTAAATCTATTAAATTCTGCTCAGCTTTAAGTGTTTCCCTTGCCATTGTGTTATTTTGTTATTTGGTTTGCACTGAATAGTGATAAGTACATAACTTTCATATCCAATGTTGTCTTTTTCAGCCAATTCAACAGTTTGGACAGATTCCCAAGCTACTGAAAAAAAGCAAACAAAAAAAAAAACAGTTGATCTCAAGGAAGGATATTCCTGAGTATGGTGGAGCCAAAGGATGTATGAGATCTAGATTGTACAGCCAACCTGTAATGTGACAGAAATGCATGAACTATAGACCAGGTAGCCACAGCACAAATCTCATCAATGGGAACTCTAGTGAAATAGACCATGGAGGTAGCTAAAGCTGTAGTTGAATGAGCCTTTAGTTTGTCAGGTAAAGTTAACCCCATTTTTTTATAAGCAAAGGAAATACAATCGTAGAGCCACCTGGACAATGTTACTTTAGAGACTCCTTGCCCCAATTTAGTATTTGAGGTGAGAAAAAGCTGGTCTGATTTTCTGATATCCTTTGTATAATGTAAATAAAACCTAAGCTGATGATGAGCATCCATCAAATGTAGAGTACATTCCCTCTTGCATGAAAAATTTGGAAAGAACATTGATAGATTATCAAATTAATATTCACTTTAGATGACACTTTTGGTAAGAAATGAGGATTACTTCTCAAAGGTACCCTATCCTTGTGAAACACAACCCCTCTCCATAAAGGAGGTGTGATTACAAACCCTGGAAATTATCGCCCCATTAGCCTGACGAGTCTGATATATAAGGCTATGGAGCACATCATCATGGACCTAATTAACAAGGATATAGGGAATCTCCAAACACTAGATACCATACAATTTGGTTTTGTGAATGGTAGATCATGCCTGCTCAAACTGGTTGACTTCTTTGAGTCAGTCAACAGAACTGTGGATGAAGGTAAGGCAGTTCATGCAGCCTAACTCGATCTGGTCATGGCTTTTGATACCATTCCTCACTCATGAATTATTGATAAACTCACCAAACTAGGCATCAACCTCTATATCGTTAGGTGGGTTGCAAATTTGCTCACATACAGAACCCACAGTCTGAAAGTAGCAGACTCCAAGTCAGACTGCTGACCAGTTACAAGTGGAGTCCCACAGGAACTGGTCCTGGGTCCTATCCTGTTTGGCATCTACTTCTCAGAAGTCAAGGCTAAACATGGAGAGACTCTGGCTGACCAAGTTCGCAGATGACTGAAAGCTGGGAGCCGTTATTAACTCCCCAAGTAATGCAGACATCCTACAGAAAGGCCTCACTGAGACCAATGACTGATGTCAAAACCATGGCCTTAACCTTAATGCCAAAAAATGCGTTATCATCCCCTTTGTGAAAAACTCAGTTCCCACTAATGTACCACATCGATGGGAGCTCACTGAACACTGAAGGTGTTATAAGAGATCTGGGGACAGAGGTTGACAGTTCTCTCCTTCAACCACCACATTGCTACTGTGGGCAGAAAGTCCTTTTATGTGGCTCATCTCATTACCAAGGGTTTTGCATCCAGGAAGAAAGAGGTCATCATTTCTCTCTACTCTTCCCTCATTAGGCCAATCATAGAGTATAATGCCCCATTTGGCATGTACCTCACTAGACACCTGCAACAGCTATAGAGGCCACAAAAGTTACTCATGAAGAGGATCCTAGGCCTTAAACACATGTTCTACATGGACAGACTCAAAAAATTCCAGCTATTCTCTGTCTCATATCGTCTACTAAGAGGCGATCTCTGCTTGACTTACAAAGCCATGTCTGACCCAGCTCTGTTAGAAATGCTACATCTAAAGAAATCCCAATCCCTCAGCACCACACACTCCAGAGACCTCAGCCTCATTACCACAATCAACATAACATGCTGGAGGGACAGGTTCATAACCCAGAGACTGTCCATGCTCTGGAATAGACTTCCCATACATGTCAAGTAGAACACCTCACTGGCCCTCTTCAAGAGAAATCTTGATGAGTGAATGGTAAATAGAAAGTTCACCCCGGGGATCACTACAGTGCCTCTACTTGATAGAGGCACTGGGAACTAACGTTGGGAGGTACAATGCCAGGGCACTTCTATGGGCTAGGCGTGTAAGGCTCTAGGGCCATTAGCCTAGTGCACACCTATGAACAATGTACAGAAATCTGCAAGACAATCCTCACAGCTCAGAACTCCTCCTGGCAGAAGTAATTGTTACCAGAAAGACTGTTTGCCAAGTAAGGAATTTTAGGTCCCCTGAAAATGCAGGCTCAAAGGAAGCTCTAGTTAATGCCTGTAGCATGATGGTAATGTCCCGTGGAAAGCAATGGAAGATTTATTCTGATCTACATGGAAATCTGGAATGGCTGTTAACTGCATTTTGATAGATGAAAAACTAGCACCTTGCTGAAACAATTCTACTAAGAAATCTAAAATAATAGAGGATCTGAAAAAAGGGTCCAAACCTTTGGAAGAAACCCATATGGTGAATAATTTCCATTTTAGCTTCTGTTTGGATTTCATGAAGATGATAAAATATGAATGAGTGCAGAAGACAGCCTGGCATCCCTGGCCACCCTAAGAGCTGGAGAAACCATGTGGTCAATTTCAAGGTTTTTATGCCTCAACGAGGCTGACTGGATGGAAGAAACAGAAGGTCAGGATACAGATCCAAAACCCATAGAGAGTATTTCAGACAAGGCCATAGAAATGGGAACCAAACCTGCAGGGGACAAAAGGATGCAATGAGAATTACGTTAGTCTTGCACTTCATGGCTTTCGGACGAAATCTGGACCAAAACTGCAGGGCCCAAAAGGGTGCAATGAGAATTACTTTAGCCTTAAATTTCATGGCTTTCTGAAGAAATCTGGACCAAAACTGCAGGGGTCAAAAGGGTACAATGAGAATTACTTTAGCCTTACACTTCATGCCTTTCTGAAGAAATCTGGACCAAAACTGCAGGGGCCAAAAGGGTGCAATGAGAATTACTTTAGCCTTGCACTTCATAGCCTTGTGAAGAAATTTGGTTATCAGATGAAAGTGCAGAAAGGAGCCCAGGGGGCCAATCATGGACCAGGGCATCCCTCAGTGACTGTCCCAATGGAGAAATCAGGGCTCAGTAACTGTTACATTTATTGTTTAGGTGGGAAGCAGAAAGATTGCAGCAAAGCTGTCCCCAGTGACTAAAAATCAATGTTGCCACTGATTGATTGAGGATCCACTCATAAATAGACCTGCTCAATTTGTTGGCTAGAACACTGAAAATCTCCAAGATGTGGGTTGTGACCAGAAAGTGTCAGGAAGACATTGTCCACTGCCTCACTCTCATGGCTTCCCAGCACAGTGGGTATGAACAGGTTCCTCCATACTTATTAATATAATAGACCACCACAATGTTGTCTGTCTGGATGGATATAACAGCCTTGGGTAGGGAGTTCTGGAATGCCTACACTGCTAAGAGGACTGCCATCATCTCCAGGATGTTGATGTGAAAACTGGCATCTGTTGATGACCATGTGCCTCAAACAATCTTCCCTTCATAATGTTACCACCCCAGAAGGGAAGAGTCTGTAGTCACAATGACTATCGAGATTGGTAAGGTGAATGATCGACCCCATGATGCTATCACTCAACCACCAACAGATGTGGTTCCTGCATATTGGTATGGGAAATAGTGGGGCATGAAGTGCTGGAAACATCAAAGACCGTAGTACTGAAAGTGTCCACTGCAGGGCTCTCTTGTAGAACATCCCCTGAGGTTCTTGTGTGATTGATGTAGCCATGGAGCGCAGTAGTTGAAGGACATATTCCACTGGAGGGTTAGGATGAGGAAGGACCCTGAAGCTATCTGATGTATGAGTAGAACTCTGGATTGTGAAAGTCTGGCTATCTGGGTAATTGAGTCCAGGTGGCATCCTATGAACTCTATCATCTGTGTTGGTGCTAGCTGGCTTTTGGCAGAGTGTATCATAATGCCCAAGGGGGGACTTAGGTGGGTCAAGAACTCCCTGCACTGAATTAGCAGATCCCTGGTTGATGTGGTGAGGAGCCAGTCACTCAAGTAGGGGAATATCTGGAACCATTGCAGCATGAGATATGCTGCCACAACTGCCATTCATTTGATGAACACCTTGGGGGTTGTATTGAGGCCAAAGGACAGAGATCTGAACTGAAAATGACTGGCTCACAGCCAGAAAAAGGAAAATCTCCTCCTTGCTATCTTGATATGACAGTATTCTTCCTGGAGATCTATTGTGCAGATCCAGTTGCCCATCCTCAGAACATGTAGAATCAATTGCACTGTGACCATCATGAACATTGTCTGTTTTACGGACTTTTTCAGATAGCTTGGGTCCAGAATGTGCCTGAGGTCCCCTGTTTTTTTAATTTGGAACCAGTAAGAACCTTGAATAAACTCTGGATCAGTGCTGGTCTGGTGGGACCTCCTGGATGACTCTATTTTCTAGTAGCTTTGCAACCTCCACCACTGCCAATTCTATCAGACTGGGTGGAATATCAGGAATTATCTTTCTCTTCTGTGGAGGGGAAACAAAGGAAATAACATAGCATCTGGTAATTGTCCTCTACATCCTAGAATCTTGAGTGATGGTCATACAGGCTTGAGGCCGGGTATAGGGATAAATGTCACCAACTGCCTCCAGTCTGTCAGTCAGACAACTGTTCAGGATTATTGGACAGGCTTCTCAATAATGGGACATCAGAACACTTTATTTTGTGGTCTGCCTCTGCCCCTGCGGCAATGACCATAGGTTCATAGGTAAGTACTAGGCTATCAGCCCAAGGGCCTACGTAAGCCTAGCCAACAAGGATCCCTGGCTTACACCACCCAAGAAAGTTATTTTTCTGTGCCACTGTCGAGCAGAGACACAGAAGTGATCCCCGGGGTGTATTTCCTATTTCCCATCCACTCTTCAAGAGTTTTCTTGAAGAGTGCTAATGAAGAACTTTGCTTGACATAGATGAGTAGCCTGTTCCAGAGTATAGGAAGTCTCTGAGACAGGAATCTATCCCTCCAGCATGTCCTGTTTATTGTGGTGACAAGGATTAGATCCCTAGAGCGTGTAGCTCAGAGGGAATGGGATTTCTTTAGGTGTAGCATGGGTTTGACATAGCTTTATATTTTAGGCAGAGATCACCTTGGAGTAGGCGATATGCTACAGAGTAAATCTGGAGTTTTTTGAGGCGGTCAGTGTAGGGCATTTGTTTAAGGCCAGTAATCCTCTTTGTGAGGTACTTCTGTGGCCTTTCCAACTGCTGCAGATGTCTTGTGAGGTACATTCCAAAAGGGGCGTTGTACTCTATAATGGGTCTAATGAGTGTCGAGTAGAGGGGAACAATTACCTCTTTTTTCCTGGATGAGAATCCTTTTATGATGAGTTGTGCCACGTAGAAGGACTTCCTGACTACTGTGGCGATGTGACTATCAAAGGAGAGACTACTGTCCACCTGGGTCCCAAGGTCTCTTATCATGCATTCTGTGTTAAGTAGATTGCTGCCTATGCGGTAGTTCATAGGTACAGAGTTTTTACCAAAGGGGATGACACTGCACTTTTTGGCATTGAGCTTGAGGCCATGGCTCTAACACCAGGCATCTGTCTCAGCGAGGCCCTTCTGTAGGATGTCCACATCATTTGGGGACTTGATATGGCTCCTAGTTTGCAGTCATCTGCGAACTTCATTAGCCAGAGGACTTCTGTGTTAGCCTGTACTTCAGAGAGGTAGATACCAAACAGGAGAGATCCCAGGACGGAACCCTGTGGTACTCTACTTGTCACTGCTTTGAGGTCAGATTTGGAGTCTGCAACTTTTACAGTGTGGGTTCTGTCAGTGAGCCAGTTGGCAACCCATCTTGTGACATAGGGATTTATACCTAGTTTAGTGAGTTTTGCTATAATTCCAGAATGAGGGATGGTGTCGAAAGCCTTGGCGAGGTCAAGATAGGCTGTGTGAACCACCTTACCCTCATCTACGGCTTTGGTGACTGCCTCAAAGAAGTCAATCAGGTTCAGGAGGCATGATCTGCCTTTCACAAACCCGAACTGGGTGGGATCCAGAGTTTGGAGGTTACCAGTGTCTTTGTTTATGAGTTCCATGATGATACGTTCCATGGCCTTGCAGACCAGGCTCGTCAGGCTAATAGGTCGATAGTTCCCGGGATCAGTGGTGGCTCCCCCTTTATAGTGTGGAATAACTGTTGCTGTGCGCCATTCAGTGGGCACAAAGCCTGATGCAAGGCTATTATTGAACATGGTGCTTAAGTGGGGAGCCAGTTCATTCTGAAGTTCGTGTAAAACGCAGCCTGGGATGTTGTCCAGTCCCATAAATGCTGTGTTTTTGGCTTTAGAGAGTGCAGCTTTTACCTGCATAGATGTGATTACAGGGACTCTGCATTCTTCCTGTATAGATATGGGCCCTTTAGGGGGTGAGAGGGGGGTAAGATTAGCACTGAATCTATCTGCCAGGATGTTGGCAATATCAGTCGGTTCTGTAATTTTCATGCCTTTGTGCTGTAACTTAGAGCAGATCTGGGTGTTGTCATCGAGATTCTTGAAATAGCTATAGAATGCTTTGTGGTCATCCTTGGAATTAGTGACGATTTTGTTTTCGTAGCATCTTTGGAGGATCTTATAAGGGATCTCAGCTTTTTACTGAGGCTGACCAGGGAGCTCCTCCACTCATGGGATTTTTACTCTCTTTTGCAACAGTTTCTTCCTTCTGTTGTACAGTTTGTTTATGGCAGAGGACACCAGATTGGCTTCCTTTTTTTGGAGGATAGCGTATTGGTTCTGTTTGGGATAGCACAATCCATGCACTTGTGTAAGTGCTTATAGAGTGCATTTGTAACTGTATTGTCCATCTGCATGGGTGTCATGAAGTTCACCACTTCTGTCTTAAGAAGCATGAAGTTGGCTTTGGATAACTTTTTTACCATGGTTTCTTTAATGGGGATGGGGGAGGGATGTGGATATCAAGGGTGATTAGCTTATGGTCAGATCGGACCAACGAGGAGATGACTTCAGGTGTGGAACACCGGTCACTCATGTTGGTAATGACTAGGTCTAGGATATTGTTTCCCCTGGTGGGGGTGTGGATAAGTTGATCCAGGGCATTGGAGTTTATGAATTCCAGAAAGCGTTGAGCTAAGGCGTTGGTACGCGAGTAGTTTTCCCAGTTAATGGTGGGGTAGTTGAAGTTGCCCATTATTAGGGTGTTTGGTTGAACCCCAATATTTTCCAGTACATCAAGAAAAGAGGAGTGGGAATCCTGGGGCATGGTGGAGGATCTGTAGCAAGCTACAATTTGGATTGCAGTTTTGCCCAGAGTTAGTTGCACTTGGATAACCTCGGATGCATTATGCTGAGCAACTAGCCTGGAGGTGTGGATATCATTAATGAATATGGACACACCTCCGCCTTTGGTGTTTCGGTCCAGGTTACATGGCCAAAAAGTGTGGTATGAGTTATAGCCTGGTAGTGCAGGGGTGTTCTCTGGAGCCTTGAACCAGGTCTCAGTCACTGCACAGATATCGATGTTCTCTATTTTAAGGAGTGCCTTGAGTGAGTGCATTTTGAGATTTAGACTTCTAGCACTGAGTAGCATTACCCTTAGTTTTTGCTTGCCTGTATTATTCCTGCCTCTGCCCTGCTGGGGGTCTGTCAGTAGAAGCTCCCTGAACAAAAACCTGGGACTTTTGAAACCACAACTTCTTTCCACCCTTCTGGTTCTGAGAAAAGGTCCTTTGAGAGGTGGGAAAAAAAAGAATGCAAACTGCAGACAGGTTCTGGCCCTCCTGTTCACTTTGGTAACTGTTTCTTTAACCTTTGGTCTGAAAGGGTCAGACTACTGAAGGAACCATTGATAAGGACATCTTAAACTTTAAAAGCCTTCTGCAAAATCCAGGAGTGCCAATAAATGGCAATGCTGGTACCTGCTGCCCTTGCCATGCCATCAGCTGTGTTAGAGATCATATATATGGACATATTCATCATTGACTGAAAGGTAGATAACTATGATGTCACTGATTTCTGGATGTCCACAGGCAGATTACTTGAGAGAGATTTTAACAGTTCCTTGGTCAAGTCCCTGTGGAAATGGGTTATGTGAGCTAAGTAGTTCAGTACTCTCAGTGTAAACACTACTGAAGCAACTATCCATTTCCCAAACCTTCCCAATGCCCTAGATTCTCATTTAGGGGATGAACAGATGTACTCTCCTCTGAATGCTCCTTTATTGGTGGCTGCTGCAACAACCATGGCATCTACAGGGGAACCATTGCTCCAATGGACAGGTATCTAGGGGCAACCAAAATTTAACTGGTTTACTCTGGTTTGGCTCCACCTCATCAGCTTCCTTCCAGGCCCACTGAAAGACCAGTTATAGTAACTTATCAGTTGATGAGACCACCCAGGAGGAAGATGAGATAGTCCTGAATGCCTCGAGCAACACTGAATCCTCTGAGGAGGGGTGCTTTCATGGATCATCCCCTTCTCTGTTTTATTAATTCCAGAATATCTCCAAAGGAGATGTCTTCCAGAGAGTACTGTAGGGAACCCTCCTCTTCATCAGTATCGGTATGTTGGTATCTTCCATGACAGACTCCGGAGATGAGTCCAAGTGCCTTCTCTTGCAGGTCCATTTCCTAGGGACCTCCCTCATAGGAGTTTCTGGGGAATGGTCAAAATCAAAAAGGGAATTAACAAGCAAGAACCCTTGAGGCTGAGTGAGGCTGACCATCCCTGTTGGACAGGATGAGCAGTCACAGTTACAGAATCTACAGTAGGTTGGGCCAGAACTGAGTAAAGCAGAGACACTCTCTCAGGATCTGGAGAACACCCTCTCAAAAGCCTTGAAAGCCAAAACTGAAGCTCAGAATGAAGATGTACTTTCCAGACACGAGGAAGTCAGAGATGGAATATCTCTGGCTCCAATATGACTCAGCCCCGAGACTGACAACAGCATCAAAGTATCCAGAGCTGAAGTGTCCAGGGACAGGGATGGTTTAAAGTTGCCACTGTCCCCTAAACCTCAGCTCTGACATTTCAGCTCCGAAACCCATCCCACTCCAATAAGGTCTCAGTTGAGAGGGTGAGGGAAGCAATCAGAGTCAAAGTTGATAATACTGTCAGCTCTAAAGCAGGTTCCCCATAGATGTAACTCAGGGCCATGGGTGCTAGATCAGAAAGTCAAACTGGCATATGAGAGATTAATGGCTGTGCAGTAGGGACCATGCCTGAAGCCACTAGGGGGGTAGGTGCCAGGAGAACCCTCAGTTGGATCTGTGAATGAAGGAACTTCCACATCATTCTGTTGATGACAGCTTCTGATATACTCCTTGATGACTGGAAGGAGCTGAAGAATGAAGCCACTGATGGTGGTCAATGTGAACATCACAGTCTGTCATGCAAAAAAGGGTGAGTGGAGCCTAGAGCTAGCTGGCTCCAGCTAGAAGTGACAGGCTAGAGATGGAAAATGGATCTGAGGAACCTCTGTTGAAGATGGATCCACACATCTTGGAGTCTTCAGTGCTGGGCTGGACTGGCCTGACTGACAGATTTGGAGGCCTCTTTCTCTACTTTTCTACATGCTTTTCCTTGTTTATTTTTTCTTTCTTCATATTTCTCCCTTTTAGCCTTTACTTCTCCTTCTCCTTACCAGTCTTCACTTTGTCAGATTTCTTTGAGGGGAGAGAGAAGTGGTTTCTGAAGTAGAAGGCATCAGTCCAACCACTTGGGCAGAAAGGAGGCCCTCAAGTACTAATGCCTGACAAATCTCACATTGTGTATGGTCATGTGGGGCACCCAAACAAAAAGGCACTTCTCATGTCTATCTTTATGGGGAGTCTGCCATCCACAATCACAGTTTCCCTTCCTGGATGACATATAAACTAAAGTAAAAGGAAAAAAAGGAAGGAAGAGACTCCAATGGGTCACTCAAATGTAGAAGGCTTGATAGGTAAACCAACATGGTAAAGGGCTTGCAGACCAAATTCAAAGGTAGTGCTTGGACTGGAAGCAAGGAAGTTCTGAGGCTTAGGCACTCGTACATCATGTATGTACCTTACAACATGCACATAGGACATATGTCTGTCATATGGGGTCTGGAAGGTGTAAAGGCTTTAGTATGCTGGCCGGACATTCAGCTATCCTTGCAGGATATCTCGAGTGGAGAATACTGTAAAAGTGATAAGGAAGGACATCTTAAAAATACCTACATAAAAAAAAAATCACCCTTCAAACAAAAATTAGAACGTATGAATCTGACATAAAATCAAGTCTGTTTAATGGAGCAGAAACAAGGACTGTCCACTTCTCCAGAATCCAAAAACTGAAATCTGTTCAAATCCACTGCCTTAGATCAATTCTAAGCATAATTCTAAAAGACCATTAAAGAAACTGTGACATGCAAATCATATCCAATTAGCTTGCTATAGAACAAGACTTAAAAATGTGCAGGTGGCAGTGGTTTGGATAAATAATGTCTGCGAATAGCAGTCACCTACATGTAAGAAACTTGAAAACTGGAAAGAACTGAAAACAGCACCAAAGAAAATATGTATTAATCAGGATGAGGAATACCTGCTTCCTCTACACCTCACAGCAGCTAATGTAGCACTCGTGGTCAAAAATGGGAGAACAAATGTTCCCAATGCTATCTCATTGGCTGCAATAGTGAAGAGAGCTGTGTCTTATTGCCACTTACAATGCTAAGTAAAAGTAGTCAGTTGCAAGAAAGAGTCATAACTATATATGTTTTATTGTACATAGTGATTACTAGGGTGATATCTGCAGTAAGAACTGTTCAGCAGTTCCTCCTCCTGGCTGCATAACAAAGGAAAAAAAACAGAAGGGGAAAATAAGGTGTCATCAGAGCCAGAAAAGGGTTACTTTATTAATGCTTGGGTGATAATATGGTACTGACAAATGTCCTACAGCTGACAGACAGATATATGGTTGCATCACTTGCAGTCATTACCTTAACTTGCTGAAACCGTTTTGAATTACATTAAGTGGAATCTTTTATGAAGGGAAGAATGCTAATCCAGGAATACAAACATAACCACCTCCTTCTCCAGCCACCCCAAACTAAGACGCTTTGCACTGATATTAACATTGTTTATCCCAAATGCAGTCTTACTGAATATGGGCATCTAATGAATAAAAAGGTCTTGCAGCACCCTTATTGTGTCTCGTGTAATGAGCTACCAACACATGTTCAGCCTTTAATACGAGATTCATTTAGGAAAGGCTAGACTTTTACACAATAGAAAGGGAGCTTTGTGTCAAGTAATGAGTATCAAATCTAAATGCAATGTGGCTAGATCCTGCTGCCATCATAAACGAAAGCACCAATAATATATTATATTTATAGCAAAACAGAACTTTATATGTCCAATCCAAGTGTACGAATAATGCATCTGTTTATATAGTGGGTCATTGAAACAATGAATGCAATCATTTCATAGTTCTTATTTTGTTCAGGGTGGTATTGGTTAAATTATTTTCATCAAATTCACATTAATATTGCAGTTTTACTTTTCTGAGACTGCAGAACTTTGGGGTTAAGAAAGTCTTCTGCTTACCCCCAAGGTTGGACAATGTCCAAGTTAGCTTACTTAGAGAATGGGAAGTGGAAGATACGGGGGGGGGGGGGGGGCTTGCCACCTTTCAAATTCTAGTGTTGGTTTTAGTAGTAAAAGTCAACACTTTCCATTATACATTATTTTTTTCTGAAGCAATGTGGTATAAGTGTTTAGATTTTGATTAATTTATATGTATCCAATGTAAAACAGGGCATACATAGATAAAGATATGAAATTCATCACCTTCATGCTGGTACAGGTAGAAAAAGAGAATATGACAAATATGTAACAGTAATAAAACAGGATATGGCCAAATGAAACTACATTGGCCTCTTTTTCAGGAGTGCCCTTGCGTTAACAAAAAATTGCAAAGAATCTGGGTCAAACCATCCAATTAAATGCAAGCAATGGCCACATCATACACCAGGTAGCAGCACTGCAAACAGCAGTAGAAGTGCAATTGCCTTCCCTCAAATAAAGATTCAAAATACATTTTAAAGTGTTATTCTCCATCTGAACTGCACAAAGCTTAATAGGAACAAAGCCTGTACTTTACAAGAAAATGGCAGTGGGAAATCCACAATTTCATACTGTATACAATGAAAACAAATGTCTCAGTGTTAGTTAAGGATAGGGTTAAACTATACTGGAACTGGGTCAAACAGACAATGATTACAATCTAAACCATCCCTGAACTGGTTATTTCTGTTTCTTATCTAAAGGAAGGAGGAACAAGTAAACTACACTCAGAGTCCTGCCAAGAACATTGCCAGCTTGGCTTCTACATTTTCACCGTAGTAAAACAACATCTCAAGTATTGCATCAGCAGTGACATTTCAGTTATAATAAACCAGATGAGTCACTGTATAAAGAAATGTTCTAAAGGGTTCTACTACCGACTACAAGAAAAACCTAGCCAAGGTAGAGTTTTCACTGTGTGGTAACTTAAACCTCCTGCAAAAGAGGCCCATAAGATATATGCAAATGACCCCTTAAGGACGTTTGGCTTTACTGTCCTGAATGTATCCATAAAGACTTAAAAGAAAAAAGAAAAAGTCATGGACATTCAGAAGCCATATAGCTGAAACACTTGATGTCCTATAAACACACACACACGCATACGTATACAATTCCATAGTTGTAACAACTCAAACAAGTATGAAATTTCCCAAAACAAGTAGATTATTACCAGTGCACACTAATAAACTGCACAGACAATGATTTGCTATGGAAAACAGAGGCTGACATTATGCCTTTTATATTTTTTCTTTGTGCTACTGACACTTGAGTGATTTTATTTTGGTCAGTTGTGGGGAGCCATTCTGAAGATAGCAGGGGTTCTCTCCTATGGTTCTTTTGAAGTTTTCTTTTGTCTTCAAAGCTTTCATGACATAACAATTAACTTAAAGCCCCACTCAGTGTATATCCTTAAAGCAAATATTATCCCACTTAGGGATTCAGCTTTCCCTGAACAAGAATGCATGCCCATCTGTTAACTATTTGATGAGGATGACACACAATCAACACAACTTATACATGAAGTAGTTTAGCATAGCTCTGTGGTGCAGAGGGATGGTGCCCTGACTGCTGGGTTTGATTAGTAGCCCTGGCAGTGAAGGAGAGAGGGGATGTGACCCACTTGCCTCTACTTAGGAGAGGGTTGTGAGCCTTCAGGGGCTCATGAAGATGTACAATTTCTCACTGGAGACTGGGAAAGCCACTGTTAAGTGTTTCAAGGGAGGAGATAGGCTGCTTGGTGGGAATGTCTGGAAGTAAAGAGACAGCTTCTGTGACCAGCCCATTGCAAATCCCCTCCGTAGCTCTTTGGTGGATGTTTACGGGGTAGAAGTATAACTAGGAAACCTCAAACTACTACTGTGAATGATGCCCCCTCCTGAGTGACCATCACTTTCATGATGGGGAATGAATGGGTCATTTGTCCAGGACGGGGCTGAAGATCAACAGACAGTGGGGGACAGAGAGCAAAAAAAAAATGGGATGGTTTATTCTTAAAGTTTACTAAGTAACAGTGGGGAGAAATGTTGATAGCTCCCAAATCGCTGTCTTTAATACAGCCTTGAACCTCAAAACAGCTGGTGGTTCACTCCACAGAAGCTGAACTCTGATCTATGGTGGTTCTTCCACCTTCAGCTTCCTCCTCTTTATTTATTTATTTATTTATTTGTCTGTCATTGTTCGCACTTTTTTTTTTGTCAGACTACATCTAGTAATGAATTTCTTCTTGTTATATCATCAAATGTAGACTCTGATGCCCAGTAGCAAAGATCAGGTTATGATACATTTCTGCAACATCTCCTATTCAGAAAATTCATTGATTTGCTGTACAGGCATTATGCATTTTGGCTCACTAGAAGCCATGCACGATAGCAGTTGTTTATTAACTCACTAGTACTGTTATTAATTTACTATCATAATCCTTGAAATACAGCTGCTATTTCTTCTTTTTATCTTTTTCTTCCAAAATATAATTTAGTAGAATGATTTCTGTAAAAGCAGACTCAACTTTGAAAAACAGAAAAAATGCTGCATTTTTATAGTACTGTCAGCTACAGTGAAATGTAAAATTTTATAAACAATTGAAAGAAAAGACATCTAACAGAGTGTAGCTTTAAGTCATTGCTATAAGGAATATGGCTGAGTTAAACTTTGCTTGTGGTAGAAGCACATTAATATCTGCAAAAAAAAAAATCTGAGTTCTTGCACATATTTTTCATAAAGCAGAAAGCAGATGAACATCAGAGAACTTGTTTCTCAGTAAAAAAAAAACACAGAAGTAACAGTAAAAAGAACAAGTGCAGATTCTGTGTTTAGATTTCTGCAACTGTGGCTAGTAAAAGATGTCATGAAGTTGTATGCTCTGTCCATAGAAGAATACTGCACTGATAATATAAATTGGGGAAGTTCCATCCTTAGCATGTAGATAAAGTGCAGCGAAAGACAAGTCAGTACACCCTCTGGGTAGTCCAAAGTCTTCATTGCTAAATGATAATTGCCATATAATCATCTGCCTTTAGCAAACATCAATAACCCGTAACATAGGGCTTTTCACTTCTGGGTTTCACAAACCTTAACTGAACGCAATACTAGGGCTTGGTGGAGGACAGATGTATTATACTACACTACACTAAAGACAAACTTGTCGAGTTTTACTTACTGAAAATCAGCAAACTGAAACAGCCTTAAAAATGGGGAACAAATTCCTAACTCCATCATCTTGCCTTTATACAACTAAATCCAAGCTTACTGCATCTTGGGGTACGTTACCAAAAGCTAAAGAGAAGTGTATGATCCTCCCTTACTTTTACCGTAGACAGAATCTGGAAAAACTGTAACATCAGCCAAACAGAATTGAGGCTTCATCTCTAATAACTTGAAAGTGTCCCGTGCAGAGAAGTTCTGGCTGCTTCAGTTAGTCTAAATAAAACATATGTGAAGCAAAATGTTACTTTTATATGAATGTTAATTTGCCTATGTCACAAGTGATAATTCAATAAAGGTGTTTGGAAAAAAAATTTATTTAGAAAGACGGGAAAAACATGCTTAAATGGAAGAGAAGGTCTTATTATAAATTACACTGTCATGGACCCCCCCCTCCCCTGATTGGCATGTCCTTATGTTTGCAACCTACCACTTCAGACAAACAATAATGGATAGAATGCACTGTTTTTTGTTGACTATCCCACGGTGGTGGTGCTGCGGTAGCATTGTCGCCTCACAGTAAGACGCTGTCCGGTTCGATTCTCAGCTAGAACGTCTTCTGCGTGGAGACATGCGTGAATGGGCATACCTTCGTTGAAGATTGTGCGTCGGGGCTGGTAACTCGGCACGTAAAAATCAACTACCAATCATTAGCGGACCGGAGTTTCGCTGTGGCGACCCCTAACCGGGAAAAGCCGAAAGACACAACAACTGTTTTTTGTTGGCTACAGCTGCGAACACACCACCAAAATTATTATCCAGATTTTCTGTGTCTGGTGCCCGGTACCACAGCGGCTACTGCTGTAGTCAATGCCACTTCTACTGGCATGCATCCTTAACTGGTAGTCTTTTATAAAAGTAGCCCTGCAAGATACTGTATGCTTTGTACAATCCCAGCAGAAGTTTTTCATATGGGTGTTTTAATGATTGGCAGTATTTTACAAGACCAACAGATCACCAATCAGGACACCATGCTTTGCAGTCACTACATGTGTACTGGTGTGGCTCTGCCAGTATATTTATTCTGTCCCTGATTTTAAGCTTTTAATGTGTATAAAATGTGAACTCTCCTAGTAATGCAGCTAGATACCAAAAACCAAACAAAAATTTCTACACGACAGTATGTCTCTGAAATCGTAATGACTCCTCCTTTAAAATTCTGTAGGCTTTATTATTTCATTTTGCCTGTTTTCCATGTGTTTAGGGTAGCATAACATGTTTGTTGCTTCATTCACATCCGGTTGAATTATCTTTGACAAATTAATTCTGCTAGCTTGTGCATGTAATTTGTTTATTCATTCTCCAACACCAGTTTTGTATTGCTTTTGTCACAAGAAAACTAATTCCTATTCTAGCAAGCAGTAGGCATAAGGCAGAAAATCAGTTCTGGATGTGTTTGTGGTATATTGAGGGACACATGGATTCATGGATTAGTACTAGACTAACTGCCCTTGTGAGCCATTTTAAGTCTAGCCAATTATCCCCTGTGAGATTCAAACCCTGTACATTGTGTTTGTTAGGCAAACACCTTAACCATTAGGCCACCTTTCCAACCCTCTCACACCTGGATGAATTTGTGGTACATTGAGGGACATGTGCAAACAGTTTACTCTCACACCACACATAAACCCATGAGCAGTGTGAAGGAGTGACACTTCACTTAACTACAGACCTTTGTGATGTGGGAGGAAACTGGACCACCTGATGAAATCCCACAAAAACTTAGGGAGGATATGCAGACTCTGCATAGAAGTCACCTCAACCAGGAACCAAACAAATCCTTTCTGATACTCATTTTAGTGGCTGACAGCTCACTGCTACAACCTGACTATTGTTAAATGCCTGGGGTTTTTTGGGGGGTTTTTTTTGTTTTTTTTTTTGTTTTTGCATGCTTGATTATTCTGTCTTTCAGACTGAAACTACTTAACTAGATGATGGAGTCTTGATGGATTCTGTCAGTAGTTATAGCTGATTTTCCTGATGACTTGCCATTACACAAACTATACTTTCAGATGTATGTTAATAATCAAACTGCAGAAATTTTACAGGTAAAGATCCACATTTGTTGGAAGAGGATTGTTGTCCTACAATGTTTTTCTCAAGCATTGTGTTTGTCTATGTTTTTGTCTCCTGCCTGGTTTACGCAATCGTAATTAGTGAATAGTGAGACTGGATGGTGGCCTGGCTCACATTTTTGTATTTATTTAGTCGCTGTCTTTCAGGAACAGCTGAGCTAGCTTTGGTCTTGTTTAAGGAACTTGCTCACACAGGCGCTGTGACAGTGGAAACTGTGGGAGTCAGTCTTGTGGGATGCAGCTTGTTCATAGCTAATTCTCTTAATCATTATATTGTATTTCCATCTAGAACTACAGCCCTAAAATGACAAGGTGCAGTCAAGTCAAAGAAAGTTGACAATGTAGTATGAACTGAAGTTTGCTACTTCAAGTATATTGCCACTTTGTTTTAACCAGTGTGGTAAATTAAACTGCATCAATTTCATATGTAATAAAATAACGGAGCAGTGCTAACACACATTGTGCATACAAAGGTTGTTCATTTCCCTTTAAATTCAAGGTAGCCTGATTTCAGAATATGACTGTGCAGTATCTTGAATGATAAACGAGGTGTAAAGTGCAAGGTCCTGTACTAATGCATTTAATTGCAACACAACTCTTTGGAAACAGGCACATCGATAGTCACTATCTGCCGCATATACACACACACACAAACACAGAGTTTTCTTACTGGCAGACCACACAGTCTTGAAGACCAGGAAGTGCTAAATTATGTCCTATGGATGAGAATTTGGAAACCTGTAATACAAAAAATGCAGTAGACAAGACTGGACTGTATTCAGCTTTGTAACACGAAAGCAGAGGTCAGTAAGTCTGTTTGCAGGTGAGCAAGAAAGCAATTACTGCCACATAGTAGAATTTTGTGTGCATGTTTGTATATGACCATGTGTATGTGTGTGCATGTGTGTGTCTGTCTGCTTATCGGAGTTGTCTTTGTTTATGAAGTCTTGGATTAATGCCTTTAAATAGCCTGAAAATGTTTCTTTCATGTGACGTAATTATTTTTATTTCTTCTGTATTTTATTGTGCAAGATTTTCGCATTTGTATTTTACAGACCTTATCTAGTTTGTCAGAAAGACGAGGAGACATACTATAACTGAATAAATTGTGCAGTTGTACAGTGGAATGAATGATCAGATATGCAGTCATCTGATCTATGAACTAGAATGATCTGGCATGCCATCATCTGATCTGTGAACTAGTTACATGCAAACTTTGCCAAATAACAGTGTGTCAGAGCTCTGTTTACAGGAACCAAAGATTTATAAAACATTATTACAAAGTTAAGTTATTATGCAAGCTCAAGTTAAATCAACTCCTGAAAACCACTGAAAAAAGATAGATTTCCTTCCTCATCACTGTTGCAGTATTCATAACGTGGGATCTCCTCCCAAAGAAAGCCCAACATCTGGACAGGGTACCATAGCCTTTACATCCTCCTAGTCTAATGTTAAACGTATGCTCCCCATGTAGGTGTAGGGGCTAAAGGTGACATATGTACGCTTTATACTCAGAACTTCTTTGCTGTCAGTTCAAATTCCACAGTTGAATGAAGGTCTAAATACCCTTCACTGACCTGCTTTCTACCAAGCCATTTACAGATACATGCCCTGTTGGGGTTCCTTATTTTTCTTCCTTTACTTGTGTACATGTATTCCCCATAAAATCCATCACGGTTATTTTATGGTCTGGAAATCCCTGCCCCCTTTTCTCTGGTCTTCATCAACTTCCTTTAGTCAAACTTCCTAATTTTTCTGGAGTGCTACAGGATTTACTGGATCAAGGCATGATTCAGCCCATACCAGTATCCCAAAGAGGAACAGGATTTACTCCAGAATATTTTTGGTTGTCAGAAAAGAGGGATCTTGGAGACCAGTCCTAGACCTTTCCTTTCTAAATAACTTTCTAAAGATTCATTCTTTTTGGATGATTTCCTTCCAGATTCTGTTTCCCCTCTTACTTTCACAGGTTTTTCTGGTCTCCATAGACCTAAAGGGCACCTATCTTCATATTCCCATTTACCATGTATTCAGGAAGTTTTTACATTTATCTGTTTCTTTATTTTCAGTTCTCTGCTTTACCCTTTGGTGTTTCTATAGCCCCCAAGGGTGTTCAGTTAATGTCTGGCCCCAGTCATAGCCTTTTGCAGGATTCAGGGAATCCAGATAATCCAATATTTGGATGACCTGCTTCTTCAGGCTGCCTCTCAATCTGGGCTTTTGCAGGATCTGAACTTTTACTATGTTACTTCCATGCAGTCTAGGATTCATCATCAATCTCAAGAAGTCAAGTCTGACTCCATCTCAAGACCATGTTTTTCTCTATTGCAGAATCTAAAGCATTCCAACGTGGGTTTTTCTTCCTTGTTCTAAGGTTCTGCCTCTGATAACCTACTTCCAGTCTCTGCTTCCCCTTTCTGTCATTTCTGCAAAGGAATTTCTCAGAATCCTGGGGTTTATGGCATTTACCATTCCCATGCTCCTCTTTGCCAAGCTTCACATGAGGAAACTTGAATGGTACCTAAAGATGGTTTGGCTCCCGCATTGCCACCATCTAGAGTTTCCAGTTCTTTTACTTCATTGTCTCAAACTTGAGTTTCACTGGTGGTTTCAGCAGATCTCCCTCTATCCGGGACTGCCTTGTCAGACTCCTACCCCTACTCAGGAGCTGTTCACAGATGCTTCTTATCTGGAGTGGAGAGCCTCTTCCAACAATCTAGGGGTTCAGGGCCCATGGCCCCTTTTTCAGAGGTCAGACCACATTGACATAAAAGAAATGAGGACACTCTTTCTTTCTCTTCAGGCCTTCCATTTTCTGCCATCTCCAAGCCCTTTAAATGTCTTTACAGACAACACAACAGTCATGTGCTACATCAACAAATAGGTGGACACAAGGTCTTATCATCTTTGCTGACTAGCCGTTCAGGCCTGAAGTTTCACTGTCCATCATCAAGTGATCCTTCAAGCAATCTACATCCCTTCAGAACACAGCTTTATGGCAGACTCCCTGAGCAGGTCAAGGACACAACCACACAAACGGATGGTTCACAGGGAGGTGTTTCTGCACATAGTACATCAGTGGAGGTATTCCTCAAGTGGATATTTTTGTCTCCCCTCTGAACAGGCAACTTCCTCATTTCTGTCCCAGAGTCCCACGTCCTCTGACTTGGAAGGTGGACACCATGTCCTTTTCTTGAAAGGGGATGTTCTTATAATGCTTACCTGCCTTTTCCTGTACTTCCTAGGATACTGAACAAAATCAAAAAGGACTCCCCAAGAATCTTGCTGGTGACTCTCCTTTGGCCCAGACAGTACTGGTTCCACCCTCTCACTCACCTGGCCAGGGGCAGTCATCACAGGTTACCTCACTGGATGGATCTTCTTACACAAGACAAGGGGTATTTCATTCACCCTTATTTGTAAACTCTTCAATTGGCACTTTGGGTGATGGGATTTTGATCCCATTTAGACACTACATTCCTGAGGACTTGCTTAGAGTTTTGCAAGGGGCCAGGAAAACTACTAGAAAATCCTGCATGGCTAAATGGAAAAGAGTTTCTGTTTGATGTCTCAAGCATCACTAGGATCCCTTCTAAGTGCGGGTACCTTTGGACCTTTATTACTTGTGTGAACTGCTCCATGCTGGCTTAGCAAATTCTTCTGTTAAAGCTCACTTGCCAGCAATTTCTGCTTGTCTGCCCTTGAACCCACCATTGGCCTATTGATTTGAAGTCAAACAAGTCCTTAAAGGTGTCCTTCATATCAGGCTCCCCCCAAAAAAAAAACTATTCTTCCCTTTTGAGACCTTAATTTTGTCCTTGAATAACTCAGCCAGGCTCCTTTTGAGCCCACCTGTTCTTTGTAAACCTGCACCTTGAATACTGTTTTGCTGGTTGACCTTACTTCAGCCAAAATAGTTTCTGAACTTCACTCTCTGATGGTGGTTCCTCCCTTTTTGATCTTTCATAGGGACAGAGTGTGTCTATAAACTAATCCTTCATTTACACCTAACGTAGTCTTTGAGTTGTCTCATAACCAGTCTATCCAGCTTCCTTCCGTTTTCTCCTTCTTCACAATCTCAAAGCAAAGGCTATCCACAAATCTGAGCAGCTGTTTGTTTCTCTTCATAGCAGGACATTGGGTGTTATGGTGTTTAAACAAACCATCTCCTCCCATATTTCTAAGGCCATTTCTTTTTGTTATTCTTTCATGTAAAACATCTTTCTGCTTCAGTTCAAGCTCATTCTAAGAGGCAGTTGCTTCTTCTGGTGCTTTTTTCAAGGGTTTGGACACTAGATCCATCCTTGAAGCTGCTACTTGATCCTCTTTCCACATCTTTACTGAACATTACAAGCTCAATGTTATTTCCAGAGTCAGAGCAGGATTTGCAAGGGCTATCCTTCATGGGTTTGTGGAGGGCTTCTCTGCACTTTCCTCCTCCTATCGTTTACAGTAGCTTTTGTAATATCCCATGTTATAAATACTGTTACAGTGATAAGGAAGGACAGAGTATAGTTGTGTAAAATCTTAACATAGCAGTAGATGTCTTTCCTTTCACTGTTGCAGTATTCAGTCCCTCCCTCCTGCTCTCTAAGTTTTCTTTCTTCTGTTAGGAACTCTTTGCTGGTTGAGGGGTCTTTGACTCTCTCTTCTGTTTTTTTTCCCCTGTTGACATGTATGTTCTCCTTTCTACTGCAGTTCCTTTAGTTCTCCTGGAGAATTTTAGTTCTGAGTATGGAGCATATGTACATCATTGTTATGTCTTACACCTACACAGGGAGCATATAATGACACTAAGAGGACGTAAAGGCTTTGGTATACTGGCCAGACGTTGGGCTATCCTTGGCAGGAGAACCCACATGTTATGAATACTGCAACAGTAAAAAGGGACATCTACTGTTAAGGTATGATTTTACACAACTGTATTTTTTCATTTTTTTAAGTCTGCAAACTATGTTTGTTTATTCGGAAATTACATTTTGAATTTGAAAGCTGTTTTCCAAAGGTCCCATTGAGATAAAACAAGCTATTTGCAGTATGATATGCAGCTATAAAACAGAGTGATTTACAGTTTAGAAATTCTAAAAAGTGGTGGTTACATAGCAGTGCAGCAGTTAACATTGCTGCCTAACAATGCTTTGTTCTCCTGTTTATTTCCCAGCTGGGGATTTTTTTTTAAAGTCTACCTGTTCTCCCTTAGCCCACATTTTCCTGTGATCCAGTTTCCTTCCATAGCCCAATGGCATGCCATAGGTTAATTGATAATCCTTCTAAAAACTACCCATAGTTGTGCATGATACATGTGACTGAAAGTGTACATCCTGATAGCAGCATCATAACCAAAATTGATTCTCTGCCTTGCAGCCAGTGAGCACAGGGATATGGTTTGGCTCTCTCATGATCCTGAATTTAATTACCCAAAACTGTGGCGTTAAACTAATACGCTAAAACGCCTTGCTCCGGAATCACTGGTACAGCAACACTAAAACAGTCTCTGCTCACAGAATAATAATAATCCAATAGTAAAAAATGAAAAACAGAATTTATTTTGTACAAGGTTTAGCGCTTTCACCTACACAACGTAGGCTTCATCAGAACAAATATATTAACACCACTAAGCATTTAAATACTTGATTTTGGCGCCAACATTTTAAAATTTTAAAAACCATTTAAAGATACTCTGGTAGTTAGAACAGATTTAGGGTTTCAGTCCAAAATACATCGGAAGGAAGCATTTACTAATTCTTATGTAGAATATACCAGTTGTCATCCTAACAAGACAAAAAGAAATATTTTTAAAGGCCAATGTATTCGGGCCTTAAGAATGACATCTAGTAAGGATGAATTAATAAAAGAAGTTAGTTTCATTATATCCTTGTTCACAGAGAGAGGTTACGACATGGAAATGATGAATGAAATTAGTAATGAGTTATTCAACAGATGGGGAAGGGACATCATTCCTCTCTTAGGTAACAAATACAGAGAAATTCAACAGACTTCAGTAGTTGAGTCAAACAAGACTTGCATTAGGTCATATGAAAGGGCGTGTATAGTTGAATATGGACCACATAGCAATAAAGTAAAACATATATTAAATAAATATTGGTATACATTAATGTCTAGGGAAGACTTACCAGGAATTATAGGACCTAAACCCATTGTGGTATATAAAATGGGGCAGAATTTAAAAAACATATTGGAAAGGGGTAGCAGATGGATAGATAGGGAACCCAAGACACATACTAGTAAATGTGGACATTGCAATCAGTGCAATTTTATTATTGAAGCCAATAAAATAAGGTTGGATAATTACAACAAAACCACCTTATTTTTTAAAAAGGGAAATTGCAATACTAAATTTTTAGTGTATATTGCCAAGTGTATTATATGTTCCGCTTACTATATAGGTAAGACGGAACAGAATTTTAAAAAGAGAATATATGCTCACACATATTGTATGAAGAAGAAGGATGAAAAAAATGCCTTGGCAAGACACATTATCAATAAGGGCAATGAACACCAGTTCAAATTTGGTATTTTAGAAGTTATTAAGAGCAACCCTAGGGGAGGGAATATGAAAAGTAGATTAGCATTTAAAGAAAGTTATTGGCAAATTTTTACAGATGCTACTACCCCTCCTGGCCTTAATGACTTCATTTCTACCAAAACCATTTTAGAATACATTTAATTTTATACTAGTTACAATTGGACAATTGTCCGTTGTTTATTAATATTAATTTTTTTGTTTGAATAATTTTTTGTATGAATAGTCATGAATTTTTATTAGATGACAGTTTGGAGGTTATATTTAAGCTTAGTATATATATATATATATATTTAAGTGAAAGTATAGGAGTATGTATACATGCAGTTTTTACAGGCGAATGTATTTATATGGTTTAAATTTCCTCATATTACTGTGAATGTTTCTTTAAATGGTTTTTAAAATTTTAAAATTTTGGCGCCAAAATCAAGTATTTAAATGCTTAGTGGTGTTAATATATTTGTTCTGATGAAGCCTACATTGTGTAGGTGAAAGCGCTAAACCTTGTACAAAATAAATTCTGTTTTTCATTTTTTACTATTGGATTATTATTATTCTGTGAGCAGAGACTGTTTTAGTGTTGCTGTACCAGTGATTCCGGAGCAAAGCGTTTTAGCGTATTAGTTTAACACCACAGTTTTGGGTATATGATCCTGAATTTGGTAAAGTGGGTAATCAAATAATGAATAAATTAATAAATGAAAAACATTGCAGAATACAGTTTCAGTTTTCATTGCAATACCTCTGTTAAAAGGTGAGCAGCATATGCTCTTCCAGATGTCAGGAAATGTAGTAGTCACATGCGCATGAGGCATTCATAGCTATGTTTTAGAACCATGTCTTTGTGCTGGCTGGGGAAAGTGTGAGACAGAAGGCGAGCAAGAAGCATATTAATGTTAAGAGAAATATGAAGATGAGCACTAAGAAAGAATTGGGCAGAATGAGTAACATACAGGAAGTACATCCAAGGTACTCAGGAAGTGAGGAAGATGGGGATCTGAGGGAAGGGAGAGAAAGAAAGGTGTGCTGTGGTCGATGGAGATTTGCAGGACTATAAAAGGCATAACAGATGGGCACTGGTGTCAGTGTAGAATTTTGAACCTGCCCAAGCTGACTGTGCAAGGCCATGAATCAGAAACACACTGAACATGGAGACAAAGGGACTGAGGTAGTGACACATCCTTTGAAAACCTGTAGGGATATTAACTGAAGAAGCATGTAGCATCATTTTGACAAGAAGATTTGAGTAAGTTAATGAAAGTGCTCAGGCAAGACAAGAATGAATATGTTTCTATAATGAATTTAAAAACCTTTATGCTGTTGGCCTTTGTGATTCATTTTATGTGTGAGTAAATGTCAGAATCTAGAAGAACATGGTGATAACAAAATCCTATGATCTATCTGAAGTAGTACTGAAACAACCTGGAGCAAAAGAGTTGTTTTGAAAGTTTTGTGTACTGATTAAGGAGTGTTTAAAAAAAGCCACTCCCGTGGCATAGAGGGATAGATAACGCTCATGACTCAGCCAACCCCTGGTTTAATTAGTGGCTCACATTATGATACACCCCTAAGGAGGGCATGCTCAAAAGAGGGGAGTTACCCTCTGATGTAAACATTTTGTGAGGTGGGTGGAGAGAATAAAAAAATAGCATTAACAGTGCAGATTGAGGGTGGAGATCAGGAGTCTGTGCTAAAGGGTACATATCTAGATAAATAGATACACACATATTTATATATGTATATGTTCAAAGTGACTATCAAATTGAAAGTGTGTGTATAAGGAGTGGGTGGTTTAGGACAATCTTAAAAATAAGTCTGCAATCAACCTGTTCCTTAATCATGCATTTAGTTAACAGTCTTGATCAAATTAATATTTGCCTTATTTGTATTTTTTAATTTGAAAATTCTTCTGTATTTCGTGATGGTGGACAGTGTGGTAGAGGAATTGAGGTGTTTCAAGTTCCATGCCATATTTCAGGGCACCAGACCCATAGAAAAGCCAATATATAGTATGTATACATTTGTTGCATTTATTTTGCATCCAGTTATACACTCTGTGATATAACACAGCAACATGCATGTCTTGTCAGGTTCAGAGTCACTCAAACAGTCACAGCTCTTAGTTTCTTTGCTCACTTATTTCTAGACAAAGCCAAGAATCATGGGAAGCAAATGCCATAAATCTGTGACAATTTTTAAATATTACTATAATTAGCTTAAAAGCTTAACAGAGTGGGAGGTTTAGAATCAGCATGGATTTTTAAACAATATGTTGTATGACTGTCTAGTGTCTGGCATTATTGACTGTAATCTTTAGTAATTTACCAGAAAATCAAATATTTTATGAGGGACAAGGCAAAAATATGAAGCAAAATTGGAGATATTGTTCAAAATCAGGAACAGTTGAGAAGTATACACACAATGGCTTTTAGCTTCAATAATACCCCACACATTATGGTTGAAAATGGATCTGATGTTGTCTCTTCCTTCCGTTCAAGGGAAGGGTTTTTGGATCTGACCTGGATCTGACTTTGGCCACTACAGATTCTGGATCCCAAAGCACAAGCTTCTCCGCTTACCTATTACCCCTGCTACCCACCTAGTTACCTCAGATCTTGTTTGACACTCCTTTACTTCAGAAACGGATCTCCGTTCCTCAGACTGGATGTTGTTTTTAGTGAGATTTTCTTGACAACTTTGATACTCTTTTAGGATTTTTTCCTTCATGTCTGGTTTAACGTTTATATCCTTGATTCCCTTTACTTAGTTTATACACACACACACACACACACACATACACATACATATACATATACATATATATATATATATATATATATATATATATATATATATATAGGCAAGTTTCCATTTCTTGCACCTTTGGCACCATTTTTAGACAGTGTTTAATACAGGTCAAGCCTCATTCCTCCTGAGTGGTTCCTCAATCCAACAGTGGTGAAGCAGATTTTCTGCCACTAGGGTCAAACATGCTTCAATCTTTTTGTGTACCCTTACAACATGAAGTTCAGCAGGTACTTTGCACTTATTGCCAGGAGGGGAGACGTCACCGAGCAATGCGCTGACCAAATATTGTCCCCCTCCCCCTGTGCTCCTTTACACATTTCATCCTATACCTCTCATCCCAACATTGCCAAAGAAAGCTTTGATGAGGAAGGTTATAGTTATTCTCATTACCCTATTCTGGCACTGACAGGTGTGTCTTTCCTTCCTTTGGCCTCATCTGAGTCATCTGCCTTGCATGCTGGATCCAAATTCAGGTCCTCTCTCCCCACCCATTGAGATCATCTCATCCGGATATTCAAGCCCTAAAGTTGACCATGTGATTTCTCCAATTCCAACATCTCATCTGGATATTCAAGCCGTAAAGTTGAACATGTGATTTCTCCAATTCCAATGATGGCTAGACAGTTTAGGCTGTCTTCTCAAGTGATTCACATCCTCACTTCTGCATAGATCTTCCACTAGAAAATTTTACAGTAATAAATGGAAAAGATTTTCTCTTTGGGCCTCTAATAATGAATTTAGACAATTTTTCTGCCCCTGTTCCAGCTATTTTAGACTCTCAGGCTTCTCTTTTTCTCAAAGTTCAACTGGTGGCCATTTCAAGTTCTCACACTGGTGAGAATCAGTCATCTATTGCTTCCCCTTAAGCTATCTAATGCATTGCTTAGGTGCAGTTTCTTTCTCAGACCTTTTCTTAGGGACCTGTTCCTCCCTTGGCTAATATTGTCTTATAGGCCCTGACTAGGCCCACTTTTGAACCTGCAACCAAACTGGACCAAAATGTTTTTGCTCGGAAGGATTTTGTTTTTGTTGGCAGTTACTTTAGCTCAGAGAGTTTCAGAATAATCTGCCCTTTCTTGCAAACCTCCTTATCTAATTTTTCATAAGGATAGAGTGTAACACTATGAAGCAATCCCTCTTTTATTCCACAGGTGGCTACAGAATTTTCCCTTAATCAGTCTATAAATCTTCCAGTCTTTTTCCCAAATTTCACCAACAAAGGAGAGTATATGCTGCATTTGTTGTTACCGTCACTGCACTAAGACATTTAGAAAGTCTGATCAGTTGTTCATTCTTTTTCACAGCCAGAATGAGACAAGGAGTTTCCAAAGTGATTCTTTCTAAATGGTTATCTGATTGTATTTCATATGTATACATATAGAAGGGGTTGACCTTGTCCAAGCCTCTCAGGGCTCACTTGACTAGATCTGTAGCTACTTCTACTGCTTTCTTCTCCATAGTTTCCCTTGATGATTCTGTGCTACAGCCACTTGGTCGAATGTTCATCCCTTCATTTCTTATTATAAGTTGGACTCACAGTCCAGAAATAGGGCTGCTTTTAGTTCAGCCATCCTTTGGAATAGTCTTTCATGAAACCTTCCAAGAGTTACAGTAGCTGAGGACTCTTTAATTTATTTAGGGGTGGACAGAAGAGACAACATCAGATACAAAAGCTATGTGTTTAGCATAGCAGTAGATATGTGTTATCTGCTTCAGTCTTTCCTCAACTTCACTCCCACCTTCCCTCTGCCTTCACTTTGTTGTTATTTCTTATCTCCTGGCATGGCCATACCTACTGTTTCTTGGCAATGTCATATGCTCTTCAAGCTCCAGAGAAGAAGATGAGTTACTTACTAGTTCTGGTTAGTTTCTTTTAGTGAAGTCAGTTTTTTGTCCATTAGTTAAAGTTGGGTAAACTTGATCTGAGGTACCTAGTTGAGTAGGAGGGGTTTATGGATAAGGGGAGGAGCATGCATCCAAAGCTTGGAGTGACCAAAGTCAAATCTAGGTTGGATCCAAATACCCATCTGTTGAGGAAGGACTGAAGCAGACAAAAACAGATCTATCATTATGGTAAGTACATATCTTTAATTTTCAGCTTTATGCAGGTATAACCAGTCCATGACTGATCACACAGATCATTCTGCTGATCCAGTACCACTACAGGGTGATAGCCCTTCCTGGAGAGAATATGTTATTTTATTCCAGGAAGTTATTGAATAACAATTACAGTGTATTTGCAGAGTTATGTTAATTTTCTTTTGATAATCTTGCCAGGGTTTTGCTGTAGCTTTAATAGCATGATACTTAGAAGACAAGTAGAGATTTTAGAATGTTGTTTCCTTTCTAAAATACACATATTTGATGCATTGCTTCTCTAACTTCTTGCTTAGTTCAGAGGTTTAAATGAGTTTTATTCTAGGTTTTTCTGGTTGAGGCAGCAGCATTGTTTGATAGGAGAGTGTATTAAAATAGGCAAGAATATCATCCCAGGTGGAATGATATATAGACATGACTACTATGTGACATTAATTAGGTTTGTGTAAAGTTTGCAGTTTTTGGTGTTCTCTTGTGTTTACTGTACTAAGGTTTCAAGTGAGTTTGTTTTTGGAAATTTATAAGCTGGAATGTGGTCACTGACTGTATCAGACAGGTGCATAAGGGCATGTACTCTCAGAGGGAAGTAGTCTGTGGGTCCTTACAGTGATGAGGAAAGCTCATGTCCCCAACCAGTGGGGGGGAGGCTTAGACCATTATAATGTTCTCATACCCAGGATACTGGTAAGGACTGTAGCAACCATTATGACTACCTGAATGGATGATGTAATCAGCATGAGTTTAGCTGGGGGAGGATTGATGGTTGATAGTATTTGGGTAAAAAGAACATAGAAAAAAATAATCATTACAAGTCTATGTGTGTATTTTTCTTGATTTAAGTTTGAAACTAAGATAATATTGTTTGTAAGTTTGGTGTGGTTGAGCTTTTGTTTAGAATGTCTCCATATAGTTTGAGGACGATCTTGATGAGTAAAGTATTTGAGAAGATCTGCTTAATATATCCCTTTATTTCCTGTCCAGCCGCTGTGCTGTAGAGTTACATTTGCTTTGGCTATTACTAATGCATTCAAATTTAGTAATCAGTACAAAATTTAACTATTTTGCAGTGCTAATTTGATTTTAGTTTTATCTGTCTTTGGTTACAATTTGCAGAATGAGTGGGGAGTATATGTTATTGTGGGCGTGATTGAATGTGTTACTGTGGAGCTGTATTTTTTTGTCTGATTTTTCTTTATGGATTGGGAGAAACTGATTTAAGGAAGTGATGCAGGGATTACATCTTAGATGTTCCTTACAGGTGAACAGACATTATTATTGCATTTATCAAAGGACTTATAATGCCCTTTAAATACATGCAGTATCTTGTTTATATAGAATCTTTACATTGCTTTGAATCTGGAGACTTGACTTTCAGCCTGAATCCTCTTACTGTACTTCAAGCTGCTTGAACCTCAATAGATCAAATAACTTCCTTATTCTCCCATGCCTCATTTGAAAAGTAACCTAAGTGTTTGATGGGACGACACTGTTGCAAATAAGCAAACAATAATAATAATAATAATTACAGCCCAAGCCTCTTTTGGCACTGTAGGCATGTGTGGAGGAATAACAGGATACCATGAGTGCACATCGCAAGTTTAAAAGACTTCAGACTTCAGATGTTTGAGCAGTTGCTAATGAAAATCAACAGGTCTCTTCCTGCCCAGGTCATCTGTTTAGATAATTTTGTGTCATTCTTTAATAATAATTTCCTTTGTGTGACATGGTAATGTTGCTCATCCCTAGGACCGCAGGGGATGCAATGCAAATCCATGAACATTTGGCTAAAGTTATTAAAACTGAAGGATTCTAGAAAATAATTAATTTCTGTAACATCCTGCCATTTAACTAAGTAGGAACTTGTCTAATATTGAGAAGATAGACATAGGAGTGGAATGCTTAGCCATCAGGTAAGCCTTGAAGACCCTACATTATTTCTTCTTTGGCTGGAGCTACTGACATCACCAACCATGCTCCTCTACAGTGGTTCAGCCAACAATGGGGTGGAAACCCACATATAACCCATTTGCTTTACTTCATTTTGCATCAACTGCTGCCCGGTGGGCTGTGTTGTCTCATGATAATGATAATATCTCCACTAATCTCCCTTTCCTGGCATCTGATGTTGCTGTTTCTATGGGTCTTGAGTTAGAGAGGGTGGTACATAGTAGTGGGATCTAAATCACTGAAAACCTTACCGTGGTCCAGGTTTATGATGAATTAATGTAGGGACTAGTCTTACTCAGGAGATGAAGTGATGCAGACTGCCTGACTTCTGCTTAGCTGACTGAAGGTTTATAGTTTTAAATTGAGGACTTCTGGAAAATAATTTAGTTCAACAGAAGAACTTCTCAAAGTGTTTGTGAAACTGAAATAAGTTGTCCTGTTAGATGATTTTGTGTGATATAAAGCTGAAACAGAAAAAGAAAAGTCAGAATAAAAGCTACTGTGCTTCACTGTGTGAGGAATGTCTTGCTATAGATACTGTCCTCCAGTGTAAATAACAGATAAAACAAAAAGACTATGTTGTTAAAACATACTGTATTTAGTTATGAAAGTAAGCTGAAACGAGAAGATGCATTCATAAACTGTTTTGTTCTCTGAAACATTTTATAAAGTATATTTTACGCAGTAATTAAAAGTAACCTGCAATTTAAGTTTGAGAGAAGCAAGGTTGTATATGAATAAAGGTGTTTTGGTTGTTTGAAAGACTTTGTTTAAATGCATTGTGTACATTTCCCTAGAGGGCGGTGTATATGATATGAGCTAATGCCCTTTGTCAAGATACCAAGTTTGTCACATTAATAGCATTGGTTTTGTAGTACCTCTTAAAAGTTATAGAATCCTGTTGACAGATACCTACTGAGTTTACAAAAGAGGTGATCAGATACCTACTGAGTTTACAAAAGAGGTGATCAGATACCTACTAAGTTTACAAAAGAGGTGATCAGATACCTACTGAGTTTACAAAAGAGATGATCAGATACCTACCGAGTTTATAAAAGAGGTGATCAGATACCTACCGAGTTTATAAAAGAGGTGATCAGATACCTACTGAGTTTACAAAAGAGGTGATCAGATACCTACTGAGTTTACAAAAGAGGTGATCAGATACGTACTGAATTTACAAAAGAGGTGATCAGATACCTACTGAGTTTACAAAAGAGGTGATCAGATACCTACTGAGTTTACAAAAGTGGTGATCAGATACCTACTGAGTTTATAAAAGAGGTGATAAGATACCTACTGAGTTTACAAAAGAGGTGATCAGATACCCACTGAGTTTACAAAAGAGGTGATCAGATACCTACTGAGTTTACAAAAGAGGTGAGATATACAGCTGCAGCATGAAAATGCTACCTCAGAGAAAGGTCTGACACCACCAAAACCATTTTGTAGCATTTAATGGTATTAAAGTCCACATTAAAGGTGGCAGAAGGCCTTTTTTCACAAATGTCTGATCTGGGCATATGGCTGAGCCATATAACAAAATACTGTCATCTGTTTATTCCTAGACCAGGCATTATTGCAGTGATAAAGAGCTTCTGACGTCGTTTATAGGCTGCATTTCCAAATGCAGCATTACTTACAACTTGTGAAACAAGTCTGCCTCACACACTCAATTTCTGTTTCCTTTCAAGATGGAAGAAGTGAATAAGGAAGCCATTATGTAACTCTTCTTTACAAGGATCCTCAGAAGTACATTTGTTTCCACTGAAGTTGATTAGACTAGCTGGCTCATTGCTTGTGGGTCCTTTCCCAACAGTAATAAGCTGGGATATTAGGAAGTGCAGCCTACCTGCAAAAGGGAATGAATTGAGTGTTCTCTTGTTACTTAAAAAGGTGCTTCTAAAATATGTCCAACTACCCACAAGTAACACCCTTTGATCCACTTGTGAAGGGCTTGAAAACTAAAAGAGCAGCATGTGGATCTGTTGAAAGCAGCCTTCTTGGTGATGACCATTTGTTCATACCAAGACCAGATGTTGCGTTAGTACTTATTACTGGGCCAGAATGTCTGTCATTGAGGTAAACTAAGACAGGTTTGCTGGTGTCAAGTTTCTGTGTTCTTCTAAGGCATATGACAATAACATTTCTACCCTGTTGATCACCAGGCTACAGAGGAACTTGGAATTAGTGAACCCAAGTGTCAGTAGTTCTCTCATTATCTAAGAGACAGAAATATTACTTTCAGAGGGAGCCTAGAGTTAGTTCTGTGACACATATGTGTGTCTGGTGCTAGGGTGCGCTAGGTGTCAGTGATATAGAGAGATTCTGTGGTCACAGTACTCTAGTGTTTCCATTTTACTATGCCCTGCTGAGTTACTGCATTAAGCCAACAGCAGGAAGACTTGGCTATATTGAAGCTCTGTTTGTCTGCCTCTAGATACTTGCTTACACACCAGAAATGAAAAATATGCTGTGCATCAGATAGATGTCATTGGGAGGCACCATTCAGTTTCTGTAAGTAAAATCCAAGGATGGTATCACTGTAAAAGTAGCAGCTATGATTAAATAGGTGGAGCTTCACATGGAGAGTAAAACAAAGTTTGAAGTAAACATTACCCAATTTGAAAAGAGGACCAGTCAACAGATGGGCAGATTCAACAGGGTGAACGTTTAACCTAACCTTAAAGTAAAGAATGAGGGTAGCTCAGGCCCCATTTATTCCCCATACATTCTTCTTCTTTTTTATCATATATTAAGACCTAACTGTGCACTCACTCTGTAAATTTCAAATGGCCTGCCATGAATAGCAAAATTTGCTACTTGCTTGAGGCTAGTGAACAAAGTTGTTTTCTAGTCTGAATTATCATCATAGTTTGATTTTGTATATATTACTGCATAAGAATCTGTGCCTTTTTGCTGCTCATGCTGTGAAATGGTATGACCTCCCCAATGAACAGAGCTAAGACCAGAACTAAGACCAGACACCGGTATTACTCCAAGTTAAGTTCAATAGGAATCTGTTTGGAGATGGACCTTCTGCCCTAGTTCCTCAGTATTTGGAATAATTTCCCTTTACAGGTATGGGAATGACACGAACATTTCAAAAAGGGAATCTTGCCAGTATTTAAATCAGATGAGAAATGTGGCTGTAGCTGTATCTATAACATGTACTTCTGTTTCTTTATTGTTAACTGTTAGAAATGTCTTAATATATGTATTCTATTGAAGTTGTTTTCAGTGGTGGGTTGTAATTTTAGAATTCACTTGCTAGTAGTATTACAGAATTCTTTAGCTAAGTTTTTCCTGTTTACTGCACTGTAGTAATATGGGTCTCATATCTCCTACATATTTCAGACTGACTGACTTCTCTAGTTGTTTATTGTCTTGCTATAACCCAACTACAGCATGGTTAACATACATGAAGAATTCATTCCTTGCATAGTGCAGTCTGAGGTATGTAGTCTAGATTGGTCGTAGATCTCATCACAGACAAGTCTCTGCCTGCATGATGAATAAATTAATGGTTCTCTTGTGTCATAGCAGTTACTAGCTGTGCATTCTAAACCTGCTTCTCCAATCAGAATGCATAATGAGGTAGTCATTCTTAACCCCCATTTTAACTTCAGAAATGCTCACAGTTTAGGGTCCCATTCCACCCCCTGGTTTTTAAGCAGACTACTCATTTTCTAGTGACCCCATTCCCAAACCCCTTATATGTTAAAAGATATTATGATTGCCCTGGGTTCTCTACTTTCCATACAATATATTCATTATTCAGAGGAACCACCTCTCGTTCTCTAGTAATGTGACTTCATTGAACATGTAAGCACCTTTCTATTGTTTTTCTTTCACTTGACACTGTGGACGAGTCATTAAATTAATCTGGTATGCCACATCTGATTGTGGCATATTGAAATGATTCATGCACATGTTGCATAATGCAGCTAATTGGCATACCGCCGGTGGCCACAGTACTGTACAGCTTGAGTAAGCTGATGTAACCTAGTGATATGCAGCTTAGTCAGCTTAATATGTCATCATAGAGGGGAGGGCAGGTGCTGATGGTACTCATCCTGAGGCACATCTGGGTCCCTCCCGCCAACCCTGTCCACAATTCTTAGGCTGCTCCTTGCACAAGTAGGGGACTGCTGGGGCAATAACTCTGGGCTGACTGCCATCATTTTATAGTGTACAGTTATTCCTGAGGTACATGTACCTCTTCAGTTTGTGAATCACTCTAGTGGCATATAACAAAAGAGAATACTCATTTATATTCTGCTGCATTGTGCTGTTTTAGCATATGTTGATGTAAACCTATTTTGTCAGTTTGGATTACATACTAGTATTGCAACAGAATGAACATAGGCATAAGGCATGACTCTCTCTCACTCTCTCTCTCTCTCTATATATATATATATATATATATATATATATGTATATATTTAACTTCTCTTCATATTGGCTAAAAAGCTAAAAGGGAAGCTAAATAAAAAATAAAATCAACAACCTTGTCTCCATATCTAGCAGAAAACAGTAAATAAATAACAGTTGTGGTCCATTTTCTTGAAGCATAGGAGTACAGTTGACCAAAGTGATTTCATCAAACAGCAAATGAAATCAAAACACACTTCCGATTTAAAAAGCTGATTTTTGCACTGCTGAAACATTGCATAAATACACAAGGGACACATTTGTTATTCATAAATCAAGATGATGCCACCCTTTGTTTATTTATTTATTTATTGTATTTGTTGACTGAGAAAGTCCGACTGGGTGCAAAACCCCTTTTCAGTGGAGAACGGGAAAGTAAAGCTCCGGGACAGACATAAAATCATTGTATAAACGTCTGAATCCATTTAGGGCAAGCATACTTACGCAAAAGTGCTTTTCACCAAAGAAGCACTTTCGCTTAAGTATGCCTGTTGCCGAGACGGTACTACGGTGTGGATAAGGGAAAATTCCCTTTTCCCCACTGTAGTGCGATCTCAGAGGGAGAATATTAAAGTAGGGGGTGTATGGGGGGCACAGCCCCCAACATGGGGGATGCAGGGGGGCAAAGCCCCCCTACAGAAACGTTTATGTAGTGTTTTTTTTATTTTTTATTCACACGCTTTAAAGAAAGTGCTTTTTCGATGAAAGCACTTTCATTAAAGTGTGTTCGGTTGTTATGGATTTGGATGTTTGATCTTTCGATCAAGCGTCCTAGATTTATTTATTTATTTTATTTATTTATTTTATTTTTTTATTTTACATTTGTTGACCGGGCTAGTCTAGCTGGATACATGTCCATTTTCAGTAGAGGCCCGGGGAGAAAAGCTCCAAGAAATCATA